>NC_142601.1:61551070-61854635 GCF_041222555.1 Hakea prostrata | reverse complement strand
ACTAAGCTCATCTTCTTTGATGCGCAAGCAGGATTTGACAGACATAGTTCAGCAATTTCGGATAGGGATTTGGAAGGTTATATGGGGTCAAATTGAGTGGGGTTTTCTCCTGGAAGTCCATTAAGAAGTCTAGTTTCGGGAAATATAATCGGATTAAGCACAGGAGTTCATTAGGTATTTCAACTAATTCACCCCTCTTCGGTGCGCAGATTCAGAACAAAACTGATGGCTCTCATGGAAAGGCTAGGGGTAATCAAGATTCACCCTAAGGAAAGAGAAACAAAGAATGCACAATCTGAAAAGGTGTTGGGAAGTTTCCAACAGATAAAAGAACATTAGGGTCTCAGATATGGTTACCTCTCATAAGAGTTGGTTACCTCCCATGAGAGTTACCCATAATTAACTCTTACAAAAACAACCCAAGATAGATAAATGAACATCTCATTAATATTTCAAAATCAAGAATGGAATCAGGAAGGGTCTACCAATGAGAGGAAAGAATGTAAATAAATTTAAAGGAAAGAAATCCTAATATCCCATGGGAAGACTAGGGAGAATAAAGATTCACCCTAGGGAATAACGATAAAGAAATCATAATAAAGAAAATCTTGGGGAGGATCCAATGAATTAATAAAAATAGAAGGGTTACCAATTGGTTACCCTCTCATGAGAGTTACACAAGAATTTCCCCTCAAAATCTCTCCCTTTTGGTTTCCAATGGTCCAAGGAAAAACAAGGATCAACTCCTCAATCATGAGGACACAAGGGAAGGTCATGGTAATTGTATGAGACATTCCCCACAATCATAAAGATAGGTAGAAAATTCAGGGAAAGTATCATCAAGATTGTTGGTGGAATCAAATTCAAGAATCATCGCCATATGGCTTCAAGAACATAGAGTGAATTGGGGGATTCACTCTAGGGCTAAAAGAATTAGAGAAGAGGTCATTACAGCAGTGTAATACACTTCTTATAATCAGAATATCAGAAGTAGAGAAGAAAGAATGAATTAAAGAAGAAGCGAATTGAATATTAACCTTTTAGAAGAGAAACCGATGAAGGAATCTGAACAGATGCTTGAGGGTCTTCCTTGGCTTTGAAGGAGAGGATCTAGGGCTCTTCCCACGTTCTCCAAAGGCTTAGAACAGATTGAGAGTGAAAAACATGGAGTTCCCCCTTTTAAATAGCACAAAGAGTCCAAGAATTACTAGGATTTCACCAAATTGACCCTGCTGATTGATTGGTTGCCAAAGAGGAAGATCTAAGGTCCTTTCCACGTTCCATAGAGAGTTAGAAACCTAGTGGGAATGTTTACCACGAAATTAAAAGAAATAAAGCTTTTAAAAACCTTAAAAACAGAAAATTACCAAAATGCCACTGCTTGGACAGCTTGTTCAAAAATAGGGATTTAATGGGCCTAACTTCAATATTTTTGGATGGGCTTCTTTCAACACATCATACTACTTACCTAGTATGGAGGGATGTCTTCAAACCAGGTCCAACTAAGCTTTAGGTCCATCAACCAAGTTCTTCTTCACTAGTGAGTAGTTCAACACCAAATCAATTAAGGTTTCCATAAGAAAACACCATCATCAATATCCATGGGTTTTGGGTCAAACACCATATCTTCTACTGAGATGACCCACAAAGACATCATCCCTCATTTTGGGACATTGGATCAACCCTAAGAGAAAGATCTGACATGACTTCCTAAGATTTTCAAAGATAGTAAAACTGAAATCACGGTCAAACTTCAAAGTCAACATTAAACAAAACTGAAATCACGGTCCAACTTCAAAGTCAACATTTAAACAAACCCTTCTTTACCCAAAACAGATAGGGTGCCCTTGCTAGGTTTGGGCTGGATTTCACAAGAGGAACACAAAGTCACAACTACATCATCAAATAAATGGAAATCTGAGAGAATGGAGAAAAGTCACCAGAGAGGCTTCCCAAGAGCTGTGGTAAAATGATATTTTGACCGTTGGATATGAAGAGCTAGGTATCACGACCATTCCCGTCAAATCTCACTTCATTCCAGCAATGTTTCACCGTCGGATTTGCCGGAGAAACCAGAAGATACCCACTTTCTTTTCTTCTCCCGCTTCTACTCTCTCTCACTCTATTTCTCAACTTTTTTTTTTTTCTCTCTCCTGTTCTCTTTTTACTTTTTGCGGCTGCTGTAGCTAAGGCAGCAAAATAGGTTTTCAAATAAACCCTATTCGCTTTCGGTTCACTTAAAGAAAACTGGGCCCCACATTATTTCAATGGGCCATGGGCCGTACCCAACATACAGGTCCAAATCAGCTTTGGTAGAAGTGCCTGCTCCTTTAAATCAGTAACTTTCAGGATTTTATGCTTCTACAGATTTGGAGACATGCTAGAAGATTTTAATCAGGATTTAGTTCGGATTTCTAAAGCTTTCCAAGAACTAACAAATGAATTGGATTGCTGAGTTTTATTTATGTCTTAAAGAGTTCTTTTCCTATTATATTTCATAGTTGCAACCTTCTAATTTCCCATTATGGAAGAATAAAGGCAGGCTGAATTATTGATAATTTGTTGCTATTCTGTGACAAACATAACTGCTGTATTATCAACCAGACCTGGTGAATCGTATGCAGCTTGACATGGCATGTGATTTCTGTTAGAATGGTCAAATGGTTCAACATGTACCATCAAGAATTCTCAATGGGACTGGAGTTGAGTTTAAAGTCCTTTTTGGTTAGGATTAGGTTTGCTAGCTCCTAGGTTAAGTCAGTATTGATTTCCTAGTTAGAGTCTGCTAATTATTTCCTTCTTTAAATGAAGTAATATTGATCTGAAGTCTTCACAATGAAACACTGAAGCTTCATGATGTAAACCATTTCTAGGGGGCAGCACAGGGCCTAGAGTTGCTTGACTCGCTTTCCCAACCACTACGTCCCCTAATTCCCCAAGGGATATTTAGGTTATTTTCGCTATTCTCGTCAAGTCCAATTTAGGACATAACTGGGTGAGTCGTGCTAGATCTACTTTTATTTTTTTAATTGAGTCCTTAGTTTTTAAGTTTTTTAAAAAGTTTTGATTCTCTGCTACTGTTTTCTTGTCTATTGCACGAGCGTTAAGAAGGGCTAGGCCCTTGCTGTGAGAGCTAAACACCTAGGGCTTAAGCGCTATACTATTGACTACTAAACCCAAAGGCTGAAGGAACCTTGCTGTTGTGAGCTAAATTCACCTATTCCTAACCTTCTTCCCTTGTTCAAAATCCTGCTGTTACAGTTCCTGAGTTGCAGCTGATGCTGAGACTGTAAAACTAAGTTTAGTTCACTCAATCACTCTCAAATCACCAGTTATAGGCTTGCTGCTTATGCTCCAATCGAACAATCCCAGATCTTGTAATACATCCATTGGAGCTGAACCAAATATGGAGCAGTATTTCTTCTCCTTGTTGACTCCTTTTGGACAATTATTTTTTTTATTAAAAATGAAACCCACTTTTGCCTGGATTGGAGAATTCATTACTTCATTTGGGTTTACTTAATTCTGGTCTGAGGTAAAACTGTTTGGTTCCTCGTCCCGTTTACTATCATGGACCAAACTAATTTTTTTTTTTTTTTTTTTTTTTTTTTTTTTTTTTTTTTTTTTTTTTTTTTTTTTTGGGAGGGGGAGGGAACCCCCCCCCCCCCCCCCCCCCCCCCTCGCGGACCGTTTTGTTCTCGGTATGCTAACTGTTTGATTACTTGAACTAAATGAATTCCAGTCTTTTCTCAGTACAACCATGTGTTTAGTAGTTCTGTTTCTACAATTCTGTTCTGTCAAATGATATCCAGAAACAAGTGAAGAAATTTGAAGAGGATTACAACACCTTCAAGTTGACTACTACGCTTCAGTTAGAAAAATTATGCATGGCTTAGGCTTGAGGGATAACATTTAGAATAGCCAACTGACTGTTTCCTTGGTATGATTGGTTTGAGCAGGGCTGTAAAATTGGTTTTCCATGTATCTTTCATATATTCCCTTCATGGTTATGGTGTGTTAGAATGAAGTTTAATTGATCTTTTGATAGGTTATTCAGCTGAGTTGATCTACCAAGTAATGGATAGAAGTTGAATTTGCAAATCATGGGATTGTGGATTCCTTGCAGGTAAGATTACAGTTCTGACTATAGAGAAGTAAGATTCCTGTCTTCTTTCTTTTTGAGATCTTAGACATAAATATTTTCAGATTTGCTCTATTAGATTTCTTGCATCAGATGATAATTGTGACTCTGTTGTGTTCTTTGTGGTTCAACACCAAGTCTACTACAGTGAACAAAAGCTTACATTGCCTGTTGAGGTGATAGAAGGGAGGTGCAAAGTTAGAAGAAAGATAGATGTACCTCCTTCAAATGGCCTTGCTATCTTTGTACATATATTCTTTTGTGAACATTATACGAACCTGATACAGGAGCCGTCAAGCGGGTAATTCATCTGTGGCTAACTTGTCTCAACAATACAATTCTTTTAGTTGGTACCAACCCTTCATTAGATTTGGCATACAAACTCATTTTGAACTATATTGAAGCAGTTGATGGAAAGTCTGTGTTTTGTTTTTGCTACGGTCAAATTTGCATGTTCCTGTTGATTTGATGATATTTATCTTTGTGGACAGTTGCCAACTAATATTAGACTAGACTCCTCAAAGGTTGATGAATCTACATCTAGAAAGAGAAAAGGCAAGAGCAAAGAAGGAGAAAGTGATCCTGGTGTCCTTGAAAAACAAATAGATGCATCTCAGAAAAGTCGCTTAGCCACTCTAGATATTTTTGCTGGTTGTGGTGGCTTGTCCGAGGGACTAGAGAAATCTGGTAACCTTCAATTTTGATCTCTTTCTTTTCCACCAAAAACTTCTTGGTGAGTTTCTGTTGGGATGCTTGGTGAATGATCATGCTGGTTTTAATAATTTTAGGGGTTTCGGTAACCAAGTGGGCCATCGAGTATGAAGAGCCTTCTGGAGAGGCATTCCGTCTCAAACACCCAAAGCTTTAGCACTGATTAACAATTGCAATGTCATTCTAAGGTGGTTGATTTTTTTCAATCTTAGTCCTTTTTTATTCATTGTTTGCTTGCTAAATCGTTGGAAATAGGAATAAACCATTGTTTGCATCCTTATTGCTTTTTCTTCTAATTATGTGCATTAGTTTCCAGATAGTTATGTTTCAATTTCATTTGTTGATTCAACCTGAAAATGGGCTACAATGCAGGTCCATAATGGAAAGATGCAGAGATATAGATGAGTGCATTTCAACTTTTGAGGCTGCGGAGTTGTCTAAACAACTAGGTGATGAGATCAATAATTTGCCTCTACCTGGTCAGGTGGACTTCATCAATGGAGGTCCTCCATGTCAGGTTTGTGTACCCTTTCCCCACTTGACCATGTTGTCTGGGACCAATAATGTTTATTTAACTTGTTGTTGTTGTTAATGAAGGCTTTTTTTCCCCCCTCTTCTTTTGCAAGGTTTTTTTTTTTTTTGGAATGAACATGTTCAATCAGAGCACTTGGAGTAAAGTCCAGTGTGAGATGATACTGGCATTCTTGTGTCCTTTGCTGACTACTTCAGGCCAAGATTCTTCCTCCTGGAGAATGTGAGGAACTTAACAAGGGATTGCTAAACTCTAATCAAGAAATGTATTTTAGTTTGTTGGCACTGCAAACATTTTGGATTGTTGGTATGTGTATTATTGAAAGTGGCACATTTACGTTTGTAAAAATGAATTTGGATTGATGGAATTGGATCTTCATTTGTAAAATTGAATTTGGCTTTTTGGAACCAATTTTTTTTTTAATTAAAAAAACTTATCCCAGCATTTTACAAACGCCGACATAGGTAACATATGACGGCATTTATTAAAAATGCTGGTAATAAACTTAATAACATAATAATGGCAATTATAAAAACTGTCGGCAAAAAATAATGCTAAAGTCTACAACGGCATTTTCAGAAAATGCAGGTAAAAATAGCCTATAGCGGCGTTTCCTTGCAATAAATAACTTTTAACGGCGTTTTTTGAAAATGCCGGCAAAAATAGCATATAGTGGTGTTTCCTCGTTTAGGAAACACCGCAATAAATCACTTTTAACGGCGTTTTTAGAAAACACCGATAAATGTGTCATCGTAAAGCACCATTCCCGACGTTTGCATTTAGTGCCGCGGTAACAATACGGCAGTGCTTTTGCCTGCGTTTTTTGCGACATTTTTGAAATGCCGAGAAAGATTTATAGCGGCACTTTAGACTTACGGCGGCATTTTGAAAAAGCCACCGTAGGCCCTTTTTCTTGTGGTAAAGTAGACAATGCATCTAGACACCTATGGACCATGTACATAGTTATCTACGTGAATGCAAAGGCACTAGAGGTAATGGACAAACCCACAACCCTGGGTTGATGTACAAGTAATGCATTACCACCCAATTTCTAACACATCACATTCACAATCATAATTTGAAATGAAATGAATGATGAATAACATAAGAAAATAAAGTCATATTACCATTTATCATGCAAAGTCTAACCATGTCAATCATAAGAGTAAATACTACAATGATAATGGAATGAAATAGGAAATGAGTCAAATACACAGATACACGAGGATGTTCCTCACTTGTCAACAACAAAAATGATCTCCAAGAATCCAAGAAATCCACAAATCAAGGTACTAACAAGCTACACAAACCCTACAAAACATGTAGATTAAATTAGGTTTAACTTGGAGACAAGACTAAGCATCAATCGGACCAAAAACACACAGTCGAGTAGGGATTGATTGGTCTAGACCTACAAGACCGATAGACCACCCCCTAGGCTGCAAACCAAGTTGGTCACAACTTGTTTATTCAAAACTCCAAGTTTTGGGGACTTTTGGGGAGGCTTCAATGGAATAATGTTTATGCCTCAAAATCACCCTCAAAACACCCAACAAAATCTTGACACAAAAAAGCCCAATTTGGTTAAAAAAGTGTCGCCCACAAGCATCTCTGAGATGATGAATCGGTCTCAAATGGAAAAAATAACACAACCCATCACTCATTGGGGTTGGGAAACATGCTAGGAAACACAAACAAGCATTCAATTCCTTCCACTACCAACACCCAGCACCATTAATGCAAACATTCATCATAAATACATCAAAGGTATAGTTGCAAAGAGGGTTTTAGAGGTTTCCTTACCTCAACACACGATTATCCTTGTGATTCGCACTTTGGCACTGTCAATTGTGCAAAAATTTCACTAAATCCAAAGCTTTTCTCCTCTCCCAAGCTTTCAACCTCCAAAGAACATAAACAATTCGTATGTAAGGTTAAGGGAAAAAGAAAAGAAAAAAAAAAACGGTTTTAATACTTGAAAACCAGAAATTGCCCTTTTCTGAGTACGGCTTAGGTAGTTAATTTGATCAACCGCCCCTAAGAGATTGACCTTAGAACTTCTTCAAATGAATGTTGGTTCAAACGGGTTTTGGTGGGTAGATTCTTCTAAACATGCTTGACTGAATGGTATGCTTTACATTGGGATTGGGTTCTTCTTGCATCGATTTTTGCGTGTGCAGTTCACCTGCTCTGGGAGATAATACCATAAAAAATATATATAAAGAAAAGGGAGAAATGCAAAGGGAGAAATCCGCTTTACTAATTGACTAAGATGCCATCCCGCCGAGCCGGTAATTTGAGTGTTAAGCTTTACAGCTTCCTCCCAATACCAACTCTGTGAACCATGCAAAGAAATATCAGATAAGACATCTCGGGAAAAGTCTGGGAGAGACCATTGCGGCGGCAACGGTGTTTAAAGTCACCTTTTTAACCCATTTGGGTTGACTTTCTTTCTCCTTTTAATATCACCTAAGGTGGTTAGGCCATCTCCCACCTCCTCCAAGTCCATAGATTCAATTTCCAAACTCCCCTAGTCTCAACTCAAATAGTCCAAAACTCTCTTCTACTGGCACTTCAGGTATGTCAACCTAAAACAATGGGTTATTGAGTTAGGATTTTTACATGATTTTATAATTTACCATTAAGATCTAAAAACCAATGATGATCTGCAATAATAGATCTTCTCTTCACTTGCACATGCTCTCTAATTTCTTTGCAGTCCACAGTTGTCTTCACAATATTATATGGCTTTAAATAGGGTGCCAAGGGAAAAAAGGTCAAAACTACTGTACAGATCCAATCAACCACATGGGGTGGCAGTTTCTTCGTCAACCGATTGCCCCCTAGTACTTTGCAGTATAAGGGTGGTTTGCCCTCTCAGCTGGTCCCAAACACTGGTACAAGCCTAGTGATTATTTAGAAGGCTCTTACCTTGCTCATTAGCATCTCCTAACTCTATCTCTCTTGAATTAGATATCCACCTCCCGAAACCATCAGGATTTTGACTGGATCTTCTTCTCCCACTGGATGCTCCGGTTTTCATTCCTACAATTCAGGTTTTGGGTTAGGATCATGGGGGTTACCACAAGTTGAACCTAATACACCCAATGTTAATGGTTCCACACTTATTTATCATATAAGAAAACTAGGGGAAAAATTAACTCCACAAGCAGCAACTACAGCAGACAATGCGATATCTAGGACAACCAGATGCATCCTATTGGAGTTCTCTTCTGATCAAACTAGACCTCTATGTATCAACTTCTTAGGATGTTGACATTGCTGATAACCTAGCTAGGAAATCAACATCCATATTTGTTTCCTGGTAGCAATGTGAAACTTTCCATTGTACGCTGTCCAAGAAGCTTCAAGCCCTCTCCATCATTGAAGTATCCACCACGGGACGATTCTTCTTCAAAAAACACATTCTGCAGCCACAGAATTGGTTTCTATCCAGAGCTTATTTATTCCCATATGCCTGGAACCATTCGAGATCAAGGAGGATTGCTTCTATTTCTGCTTCAAAGTTTGTTTGAACACCCAAGTATAGTCTATATGATTTAAAGATTGTAGCTGCTCATTTCTGAACACACTTGTTGCTCCTACACTCCCTAGGTTCCCAAGAGAGCTTCCATCAATGTTAAGTTTCACCCATTCCTTACTAGGTGGAGACCAATAAATTTCCAATGGGGGGTGGAACTCAGTTTTTTTCAGATTCAAGCCAATGGTCATTTCTTGTATGAGAGTGTTGTTATTTAACTATCTGCCCTTCACCTGAAACTCATGCACCCCCAAGTCAAAAATTGCTTGGTGAACCACCCAACATGGATATCAAATCACTCCATCATGCATCCTCTTGTTGTGGACCAACTAAATGTAATATAAAATTAGCAAGCATCCTCTCAACCAAGCCACTGCTAGTGGGTGATCTTAGTTTCTTATTGTGATAGATTGGCTTGGTTTTGAGTTTAGTTTGGGCTTTGAGTCTGTTTTGGCTTCAATTTGAGCACCACTTGTTGTTCAATTTGGTTCGATTTGATTTGGGATGATGACCAATTAAACCAACCCAATAAGATATCAATTTGATTTGAATAATTTCTCAATTTGATCTAGAGTCTAGGCTACTTTTCTCAGTTCAGTTTTAAGATTTATACCTTTAAAGGGAAAGTAAATGGATAGTTGGTAAATACGATGTAAAAGGGTACCATAGCTATGCAAAATGCAATATTTGTTAGTGAGGTATATGAACAAGGACATAATAGGATATTTATTGTGGATACCTTCTTCTTCTTTTTCTCAAGTTGAATTGGGGGAGGGGGAAGAACTATAGCCATGTGTAGAAAATCCCTTTCTCATTTTGCTTTGTGCAGTACAAGAGCCTAAGAAGAAGGAAAAGAAGGAGAGAAGTGAGAGAGAAAATAATCAGTGCCTGTGAGGGTCCTCTTGAGGGGGGATTTTGTATCACTATTGATGAGGGCGTGTTGGGAAGATGAAAAGTGAAAAACAAAGGGAAAGAGGGAAGATTTAAAAGAAAATTTTTAAATAAAAAGAGTTAAGCAAGGAATTGGAAGAACTGAAGTCAAATTTGAAGGCACAAGTTGAGGAGAAGATCTTCTTAAAAGGTAGTTTCTCTTTTTTATTATACTTCTGATTTGAGAATTCCTGGCCATTTTACTATGTTCCTATTTTTGGGATTAGGGTTTTAGGTCCAAACAAAAAATGTAAAAAAAGAGAAGGGGAGGAAGGGGGACTAAGATGGGAGCGTTAGAATGGGAGAAACCTCTATCACACTTAAAAGAAAAATGAAGAAGGATACAGGTAAAGGAAAGAAAAGTGAGATCCTTTAGAGGGTCTATTGTAGCAATTGTTGAACCAGGGCTTCCCCACCCCCACCCCCACCCCCTATTTTGTTTAGATGGGACGTAATACAAATGTTTTGAATGTGTAATAGCAGGATCTAAAATTATGTTTAGGTAAATCAGTTGGTTACATAAACATTTTCTTACTTGAGGAATCAAAGTTCCATGATCAATGTTCATGTTGGGTATGTGAAAAGTTATAATATGCTAATATCCTATTTCACATGCTAATAAATTATATGGAGCTTAATGTGATTTACTAGTAGCACTAGTAAGTGCAAATACAGTTATCTTCCTTGTGTGTGTGTGTGTGTGTTTTTTTTTTATCATCAAACCAGTCACAAGGACTGATACTCATAAGCCCATGGGATGGGATGGGGGATGGGGGGAAGGCGTGGAGGGTTAAATTTGTAAACCCAAGACATCCTTGATCTTACTGCCTCTACATAGGAGGCTGCCACAATTGTCCCAGATGCACATCCAATTATGTATATGAATTGTTAAGTATATGTGAATTAGATGATGTGCATCGAGGTTCAGGAGTTTCATTAGTTCCGGATCTTCTCGTTGAATTTTACTTTTGGGCATTTCTGATAGATTTTCATTCTTGACTTGGTTTCTAAATCCAAATGTTCTTTGTTAACTCATTTTTCAATTAATTAATTGATTAATCATTTTAGATGGAAGAGGTGACTAGTTAATTCAGTGGATTAACATGAAAACCTATGGTTGCTCTAGTTTTGCTCCCCCACTGCCATATCTTCTTCTCCCCCATCGCAAAAGCAAAGCTTACCCAGAGCAATTAGGGTTTCTGAAAAGAGGCACTCGGATTCTGAATCTCCAATTAGGGCTTGTGAAATACGAACTTAGAGTGGATGGATTCAAGGGTTTTCTTTTGTAAATTTTTCAACTGTTAAATCTTTCAATGTAAACCTAAAAAATTGTATTTACAATAAAACCCCTGCCATTTAATTTCATACCGTCCAATGACTTTTTATACACATGGAAAAATCCCCACGATTGGTTGCAGGCTGCAGCTGTTGTAGTAAAAAAAAATCCACTCGCCATCCTTAATAGCCGACGCCTGCATCGTCGAGGAGTTCTGAGAATGCAATTGCTGATCCAATGGCAAGGTTACCCTTAGAGGACGTTTCCTGGGAAGATTTGACCACACTACAATAGTTGTATCCTTCTTTGAACCTTGAGGATAAGGTTTGTCTGGAAGATGGCAGCAATGATATGAACCAGGAGGACAACGGACCAACTACTTTGGGCACTCCAACAGGATCTGAACCAAACAAGCATGATATCACCCCAGATACCTCGTGTCACGTGAAGAGGTAACGAAGGCAGCATAGAGAGCCTACAACAGTCACTGATTATGTGTGATGGTGGTAGTAAGTGCGTGAGTTAATTAGGAAGTTCTCAAGTTGTTAGATAGTAGGGTTGGGGAAATTACTATTGTGGGTACATGAGTGGGATTATAAATATTGTAAGGCACTAGAGAAATGATATGGAAAGTATCCATCTTCTTTCGCAATCCTTCTTTCCTTTTCTGGAGGAGACCCCCTTGAAGTGGTCATTGATCCCCCACCTTACCATTGGTGCTTTTGTTGACAGATCGTTCTTCCGCCAATGGCAGAATAAACTTGACTACGACTGTTGGATGAGGCTATGAACAAGTTGCGTGACACCACTAGTCAACAAGGATCATTACTCTCAATGTTCTAGACCTCTATGGAGAAGTAGTGGCAATCTCTAATGAAATTGATTCATTGGTTCACGACATTGGATGGAAAGGTATATCAGGAAATGAAGATGATGACGGTTGTGGTTGAGAATTGAAGTAACACCGGTGTGCTTGAAACTCCCCACAGCTCGTCTGTGACCAATGATGCAACAGAGTGTCCGGTGGGAGTCACTTCAATCCTTTCTCAATCTATGAGTAGTATTCACACAAGGACTCTGTGCTTGACTTTCCCTATTTTAATGGAACAGATCCGGTGGGATGGATCTTTAAAAGTAGAGAGGTTTTTCACTTACCACAGTATTACCGATGAGCAGAGGTTGTTGATTGCATCAGTTCATTTGGACGGATTGACCGTATAGTGGTACCAATGGATGCATATGGATGCTCAATTCACTTTATCGGTGCAATTCATGCAAGCATTGGAGATCCAATTTGGCCCATCGGAATTTGAAGATTCAGAGGCAACAATTACAAAACTCAAGTAGACCAGCACTGTTGCACAGTACAAAGGCCGTTTTGAGGCTTTAGCTAATAGGATTTGCACAATTGCGACAAAATTCTTGTTAGTTGCTTCCTCTCTAAATTCAAGGCGGAAATTTGTCAAAAGGTATCAGCCCTCCGACCTATAAATATGACACAGGTCGTAGCTATGGTAAGAATCTAGGAAGCCAAACTCCAGGAGACCCATTGGCTTCAATCTAGATCATTGTATGGATGGAATTTGTAAAGAAAGTTTGAAGAAGCTTCAGCTAGCACTACTGTTTCAAAGCCATCATCACCATCAAGATGGTTATCCTACAAGAGTTTCAAGCTAAGCCTCCCTCGACTTCTTCCTTCCAAATAAAACATGTCAACCCCTCGTAGTGCTTCTGTTGTATTATTTTTAATATAATAAAATATGTTTCATTTTATTGGATTTGTAAGTGCGGAAAACTTTCCTTAATTTATTTTAGGAAAGTGTTTTATTATATAGTCCCACATTGGAAACCGAGGTGTTGGAATCCAGGTTAATTAATAGGTACCACCTATTAACTTTAATTTATAATAATGAGACACGCCAATGCGTGTGCAATGTATGAGCGAGGACGGTATACCATCCGAGCGCGCTCGCGGCACGCGGGCGTGGGCTGTTTAGGTGTTTGTGGCGCACGCACAGCGAGATCATATATGAACCATGTGTTTTGATCAACGGTAGATCTAGGGCGATGGGAGTAGATCCATAAGTATAGTTTTGATGGTTCAATATGGACCGTTAGATCATGCGGCCGAACAATCCGAAGGCTCATATTTGAAAATCAGCATTCGTATCGCTACAGAGAGGTGCACCCATACGAACAGAGTCATGAACTGTTCAGTAGAGGCACCTCAATGCCTATTAAAACCTTCTAGCTTCACAACAACAAAATATACGAAAATCCCGAAGTCTTCTCTATTCTCGAAGTTGGGCTTCTTTGTATCATGGGAGATGGTTCGCAGTACCTCATAGCACCTTGATGTGAGGGCGAATTATGTCTTAAGGAAAGCAATGTTGTAACATGCCTAGAAGTTCCTACTTCCATTCTGTGATCTCATGTTCCGTTTCTTTTACAATCTTAAGACGTAATTGCTTTTTTGAGATGGCACAGTCACTGAAGCAACTTGCGATGGACATCATCAAGTTGGATCGTTTTGATGGAACTAATTTCAAGTGCTGGCAGAAGAAGATGCATTTCCTGTTGAGTCAATTAAGTGTGGTGTATGTACTGACGACACCCAAACCAGAAGAGAAGGAGAACGAAACAGTCGCAGAGACGCGAAATAGGTAGAAGTGGGAGACTGATGACTACTGCTGCAAAGGTCATATTTGCAATTCTCTGTCTGACACTCTGTTCGACATGCACCATGAGAAGCAGTCTACAAAAGAGATATGGGATGCTTTGCAGAACACCTATCTAGTGGAAGATGCGACGAGCAAGAAGTTCCTTGCAAGTAAGATTTTTCGATACATTATGGTAGATAATAGAAAAGTGATGGAACAATTTTTTGAAATAAAACAAATCCTCAATCAATTTTCCCAATATGGTATGAAAATGGATGAAAGCATTGTTGTCTCAGCCATTTTAGACAAGCTACCTCCCTCCTGGAAAGACTATAGGAAAAGTCTGAAGCACAAGAAGGAAAAGATGTCACTCTTGCAGAACTAGAGAGTGATATGCAGATTGAAGAAGTGGACAGAATCCATGATAAAAATAATACCTCTAAAGTTCTTGTAGTGGAGGAAGGCAAAGACCCTAAAGAGAAGAAAGATTCTGACAAAGGTAAAATGAAGAGGAGGGGGAGCTCGAGTTCTAATCCCAACAAGAAACAGAAGTTTGATCCGAAGAAAAAGGGTCCCTTTTATCACTGTGGCAAGATGGGTCATATCAAGAAGGAATGTCGACTTCTGAAAAAGAAATCAGATAAATCAGATGACAAGAACAACCATAAGGAGAACCTAGTGGCTATGATTTCTGAAGCTAATGTTCTTGGTGTTGATACTTCCTAGGTGGGTCGACTTTGGTGCTACAAGACATGTCTGTAATGACAAAAGTTTCTTTTCTGAGTATAAGTCAGAAGAAGATGGGAGTATTCTCTATATGGGAAACGCTTCCACTGCTACAGTGAAAGGAAAACGGAAAGTGCAACTTGAGTTTACTTCTAGAAAAACCCTCACTCTGACAGATGTTTACCATGTCCCAGAAGTTAGAAAGAACCTTGTGTCTGCAAGTCTTTTAAGTAAATTTGGGTTCAAACTTGTATTTAAGTCAGATAAATTTATTTTGACCAAAGGTGGTTTCTTTGTGGGGAAAGGATATGTGTATGAGGGTATGTTTAAGTTAAACATTGTTCCTGTTTCAATGAATAAAGTGAATAATTCTGCTTACATGCTTGGTTCATTTTCTTTATGGCATGGTCGATTAGGACATGTGAATTTTTGTAAAATGAATGATATGGTTAAACTAGACTTGCTTCCTAAAGTTAACCATGATGTAGATAATTGCAAAACATGCATGCTGACTAAGATTACTAGGAAGCATTTTCCTAATGTGAATAGAGATTCTAACTTTATAGATTTGGTACATAGTGACATTTGTGATCTCCACAGTACCCCTACTTGAGGAGGAAAGAAATACTTTGTAACATTTATTGATGATTTTTCCAAATTCTGCTATGTATATCTCTTGAATGCCAAAAATGAAGTTTTGAAATATTTTAAAATATTTAAAAGTGAGTCTGAGGATTTTTGTAAGACAACCATCAAATGTCTTAGGAGTGATAGGGGTGGGGAATACTATGACCCTGAATACTTTAAAACTGTGGGCATAGTACATGAGGTTACAACACCTTATTCTCCTCAGCAAAATGGCGTGGTAGAAAGGAAAAATAGGACTTTAATGGAAATGGTGAATGCTATGATGTCCTATTCTGGTTTAAGTAGTGGTTTCTGGGGTGAAGCGTTATTAACAGCTTGTCATATACTAAACAGAGTTCCTTTCAAGAAGAGCCCAAAGACCCCATATGAACTTTGGAAGAAATGAAAATCAAATTTGGTGTACCTTAGGATTTGGGGCTGTAGAGCTATTGTGGAAATTCCAGAACCAAAAAGGAAGAAACTAGGTGAAAGAGGTGTTGAGTGCATTTTCTTAGGATATGCTTGCAAAGCATATATGTTCATGGTTATTGAACCTAATCACTCAATAGAGTTGAACGCTATTATTGAGTCAAGAGATGCCATTTTTGATGAAACCAAATTCTCTTCCATTCCTAGGACCACAAGTTCTTTAACTGTGAGAGATATAAATGAAGAGTCTTAAACACCTAGTGCAGAACCAAGGAGAAGTAAAAGGCAAAGGACTGAAAAATCTTTTGGCCCAGATTTCTTTATGTATCTTGTTGAAGGTACTAAAGAAACTCAGAGTAATCAAACCTTATTATCTTTAAATGTAGAGACAGATCCTAAAACATATGAGGAAGCTGAATGACGGGGGCTCGCGGCCAGGGAAACAAAAAAAGAGAGAAGAAAAGCACACCAAGAAAGAAAAAAATGGTAGTAGTTTTTTTGATCCCCCCTCCACAACAAAAGGGTGGTGGGGGATTGTTTTAAAAAAAAAAAAGAGGGGTGGTGGCCGTTTTTATTTTTTTGGGGGGGGGGGTGTGGCGGGTGTTCCCCCCAAAGGGGGGGTTGGTTTTTTTTGGGGTGGGGTCCCCTCCCTTCCCCCCACCCCCCCCTCCCCACACTTCTTTTTTTTTTTCTTCTCTTTGGGGGGGGGGGGCAAGTGGGCAAATTGGCACAGAATCATTGCCATAATCTTGTATGGTAACCTACAGCTGGGCACGTTTCTTTGGCCCATCTTGGCACAGAATCTTGTATGGTATGTACAACTTCTGTGCCAAAATAGGTACATTTTTTTAATAAAATATTTAAAAAGATAAATATAAAAGACATTAAAAATAACTACACATGCATGTTCAATTCATACATAGGTGCTTACATAAAATCAAGTGAGATTATCATTGATGTTTTCAAGTGATTAATGGGAGTTTCGCTGTTGCTGCCAATTCATTTGCAATTTTCTTCTTTTTCTCTTCCATTTGTCTTGCTTCTGATTGGGTGTTATCAGGGGGAATATCAGGATCCGATATTACTTCTTCAGATATCCAATGCGGGTTTCCGAATTCTTCAAACTTTTTGTCCGCAATTTGCTCATCGCGGATAAAGTTATGAATAGCACAACAAGCAATGACAATTCTGGCTTGAGTACGTAATGTGAACCCATGACGCATTTTACTCAAAATTGGGAACCTGCTCTTTAAGCATCCAAAAGACCTTTCTATACATTCCTCACTGAAGAGTGCCTGTGGTTGAAAAGTTCAATAGCAGTCCTAGGCCCTCGACCTCTCCCCCTAAAATCTCACAAATGATACCGAGTACCCTTGAATGGTGGTGTCATGAATCCAGATAAAGTCGAGTATCCGGAGTCAACCACATAATACTTACTTACGACAATTTAAGATAATAAAAGTTAGTCCCATAAGTTTAAATATAATGAAGGGATAAAAAAATTATCGATGAAGTAGTTGTATTAAATTTACCTGGAGGAGGACGAGGAAAATTTATTGCAGGGTCTGTAATCGCTTGTCTAAAACTCTGCAATCATTTGAAGAACCTTCCCAGCCAGAATAGACAAATGTGAATTTCATGTCAAAGGAACACGCACGCATGACATTTTGTGTGGTGACTCCTTTCCTTCCACGATATGGTACTTGTTTTCCAGCCGGTACCATTGCATGCACAAGGGTGCCATCGATTGCACCAATACAATCCTAGTACAATGAACATTCTCAAACCCATTAATAGAAGTGGTGAGGAGCATAAAGTATGCATGTGGGAGATTGTATTCCAATAATAAAAGCTTGTATCATACCTTAAAGTAAGGAAAGTGTTTTGGATTTGTGAGTATCTCTGGCGGAATTGCATCAAGGTTAGGAGGCATTATGTTTTCTTTGCTTAACATCACAAAAGCTTTTAACACTCTCTTGAATACTCTTGTGATTGTCTCAGGCGAACATTGGAAATCTTCGGCCACATCTCTATATTTAAAGTCTCGACCAAGTAATGTCATAAATATACCAAGTTGCTCATCAACACGAATATACCTAGTATCATCTAACCATCCTCGATGCCGCATCTTCACCTCTAAGTTATAAAACACATGTCGTTCCATCTTGAATCTCTCGAAGACACGATCTACGTGTCCGTCTAATATTTCTCTAACACGTTCAGGTCCCGTGAGTTTGCTATCTCTTATTGGCTCAGGGACACGGTCACTTGTGTTTGATCCGTCAGTAGGAATTCCAAACCTAATAACTCGATAAGATCATCTTCATCAAAAGAGGAAGAACTTGTCATATTATGACGATAGTCCCTGAAAATAATCATATAAATCATGTTCAAATACTTATCATCCATACAATCCATAACTAAAAATGAAAAAAACACACCAAAAGAGTTCTAGAAATATATAAGTCCAAACATAAAACACTCCAGGTCTGCATATAATATTATCCACAAAAACATACTAGCAAAAAACATTAAAAGCAAACACAAACGGTTCAAGTTTGAGTAGGATCACGGGGTGGCTGGTTAGGCTGAAGCAACCGCTTTAGTGTAAGATGTCTGACTTCAGGGGGGGCACATATTATCACTTCTCTGAATGTTGGATCCGACTTAACATGCAAGATTGCATCGCCTAATGTGTCTTCATCTAAATTCATTGACATCAGAACATCAAAGGTCCTAGCAATGCTGAAGTCATTACTAACAGCGGATGTTGCTGTAGTCTGAGCTAGGTACTTGTCCCGCTTTGCCAAACACATATCTAAGAAGCCCTACATTGCAGTAGAATTGCTTAATCCTGGGCCTGAGCTCTTTCTCTTCCTTCTCTTTGCATTTGGAGTCTTGTCATGTCTTTCAGTTGGATGGACCGGTCCACTGCCACTGGGTGTATGAAGCTGATGGGAAGATGACATCTGAGGATTGACATTAGAAAACATATTAATGTTATCTTCATCTGAGCTAGCAACACCCACAATGTCATCATTATCCATGCTCAAGTCCACTGAACGCTGGTATGCATTGTCAGGAGTCATCGCTTCCTCACCGGTAGCATAAGTACCTCCAAAAATTTTGCACAAGTCTTCCCACTCAGGAAGGCCATGCTTCCTAAACTTAGCCCAGCCTGGATTGTCTTGTCATAAACATTGCAAGTCATTGAACATTAGCATACGGTTCATATTCAATTTATGAATTTTAATCAAATATTATAAACAGTGGCACCATAACCGAAATTACCTTGATGTGCATTTCCCATAATGATTCATCATCAACAGTGGCAGTTTTGGAGACAAGATTCCACCCAAATCCTTATGTTTCCATCAATTTCTTGAAACTAGCATACTGCTGCCTTAACTTGTTGAATTTGTTTGTCAGCTGCTTCATTTCATAATTGATGTTTAATCTACTTCGAAATTTCTCCAAAATATTTTTCCACCCTACCTTGTTGAATGTGGATGTTGTTCTATTCCCTGCGTTAACCTCCTAAACCATTATCTCAATAAAAATCTGTGTATTTTGTTGGCTCCAAGTGGCAGTTTGAGTGTTTGATGTTGCCATTTTTGAAACTACTAATTCATACAAATAATGATGATATGTTATACTACTTAACAACTAGTAAAGGTGCTGACAATGATTCTAACATTTAAAAAAGTTACATAAGAATAGTCATAATATCAGTTAAAAGTCCATAACAACATCACAAACTACTACACTACAAGTGAACCAAATAAGAAAAAAAATACACCACATAATACAGCTACTCCTATCACTAAATGTTTAATTAACATTATATCCTTCTCTATGCTCTCCATGTGTTTCATTCCCCTCTTTTGGGACTTCAACAATTCCCTAACTAGTGGGTCATCTTGGCCTCTTTCAATCCCATGTGAAGGAGTGGCTGTCCACACTTCTCCTATTGGTTCACACCACTGAAAAAAACTACATCCCCTAGGAAATGATGCACATACTTGATATAACATATTAGGATGTCGGACTGATGTTGAAATTTTGATTGCAGCTCGGTGCCCACAATTGCAATTTGTATTGTTGAACTTCAAATAAGAACTTCTGACATCATTGACACTGGATGTTGATATCCTGATACAAAGTTTTTGTGTTTAAAAAATAGACCACAAAGTAAAGTATCCAACTAAACTATAAGTGAGGCATGTTCCAAAGGATTTGACAATAGTAGATTATTGTTGTTTTGCTAATTGACAATAAAAGAACCATATAGATTGGGGACCAAACCTAGAGTGGGTAACATGAGATCATCAGGTGGGTGGAACTTCAAAAAGGCCAGGTCATGATGAAAAGCTCAGCAAAGTGGTTCAATTAAAACATTTCACCCTGTCACCTTCAGAAGCCATAGCTTATATAACCCAGAGAAAGAAACAATGAAAGGACTACCAGAGACTTCAAAGTCAATTAAACAGTTTAAGAGCTTCGTTCTCATGCAATTTAATATACTTAATAATCAAATATTGTCTTATTCTGTATATAGAGAGAGAGCCTATGAAGCTCTCTTATATTTAATTTTATATCTTCTCTTTGATGATCTTACCTACAAGATGACGAACATAAAGAGTTTAAACTAATCATAAGGAGAGACCTATAGAACATGAGCCATGTGGTTGGATGAGAATGAGTATAAACTATACAACACAGTTGCAAAATTCAATGCACAGCAAATATATTTATATCTAATCTCATTTCATTACTATATAATCCTAAGTCCCCACTTTAGTTGCTCAAGGAGAACCAATTATAACACCCCACCTGAAACACGATCTCTAGCCACAAAGAGCTATACTATTTGCTGGAACCCAACTAGATCAGTAGAAAATCCACCTACCCTAATTTCTAGCCACAAAGAACGAAATACTTTTATTTTTTGTCATTTTCTTTCCACTCTTCTCATTTGAGCAAAATTTTAAAACTCTCCTGGAAGTAAAACCAGCTTTTGCAATTACTGACAGGGAAGAGGTAGGGATGATTACAAATTTGCAATTGCACCATGAACAGATCTTTTATTGATACTTGGTTCACTGGCCAGGCAAAATTGATATGAATGCTCTGTAGCTTTGTAGGTGAGCGGTGAATAGTAATACCAACCTCTTGGAAATCACATAAATGCAACAACGACAACACCAGAAATTAAAATCTGGATATGAACGTGAGAACTGATACCAAGTAAAATACATAGTTCAATCGAAGTAAAATACAGAAAATGTGATTTGAAGAAAATCATGGAAACATTCAAAGAATGATGCACATCTCATCCACAGAACTAAATTTTGGGGGGTTAAATTCTTTTCCTTTTCAAATTTTTCGCCTTTTCTGTAAAGTGTACAACAATTCATCACCACCACCTGAACCAGAAGTAAATTGCTGCTTTCTAACATTAACACTAGAACACCTTAGCCGTAATAGCCATGTCCAAAATAGTCGTAAAAGGGGGAGAAAAAAACCAAAAGAAATTACTGTACTACACCTTCCAATTTCTCAAATGTTTTGTTTTGCTCAGAAACAATCTGCCTAACAACATAGACAATTGGTAGAGGAGAATCACAGGCAAGAAAACGCAGAAGGAAGCTGTGAAACCCAGCCCTAACCTTGACCCGGAAACTTTGTTATTTGTAGGTCCAGTGACCAGAAGTAAAGTAAGAAGTCAGCTTTGGGCCATCCCAGTGGAGGACTTGGTGTCTGGCTTTGAATCCATGAGTGTTGATGATGAGGTTCTAATTATGGAAACTGAATCTTGATGAAGATCGGATTAGTTGATGGACTTGGAGTGCTCTCTATCATGGTTTGAAGGCATTTCTACCTATTAGGTAAGTCACTTGATATGTGTGCAAAACCCCTTTAGGTTTGGATTTGATCTGGGCCTTCAATTCCCTGTTTAGGAGTTGCTGAACTGATTGGTCGACTCATTGGTCGACTGGACCAGTCGACCAATCCACTCGACCAATGGGTTCTGCCTTTGGTAATTAGGTCTTGCTTGCTCTATTTAAGTACAATCTCGAGTCTACTTCGTATTTTCTGCCTCCAAACTCTTTGAAACGAACCAAAGACCTCTGCAAGTCATCTCCCTTGCGTCCTTGGTGTTTATCTTGACGGATCTTCGTCAAAACTCTTCCTCTTGCATCAAAGGTATGTCTACACTCTCTTCTTCTTCTCCATCTCTGTTTTTCTTTCCTTTTTGAGTTGAGACAGTAGAGGAGATGCTGCATTCTCTGTTGCAAACATCTCTGGACTTGTCTCTCATGATCTTCCTAAGGATTAATGGCTAATGCAATGATCTTAACCATGATCATTGCAAGCTTTTGAAGGAGTCATGATCAAATCATGATCTTGTCTATGTTCATCTTTTGATTTAAATTCTGATCTTCTTAGATCTACTATATTGATCATGTTAGTAGTCAATTGCTATGTTTCTTTACATGATCCATGATCTATCAATCTCTAGTTGTTTCTCTTCTACCATACCATGCTTTCTTCATGAATCATGACAGTTACATCTATGGTAGGTTTTGTTTCCTTATTTAGATTTATGCTCTTAGGTCTATTTTCTTGAAGATCTAAGTATGCCTTCCATGATATCTTTATCTGAATCAATGATTCATTCTCCTATTGTTCTTGTCTATGATTTCTATCTTGAATTCTTCAAGAACCATGATTGATCTAATTATGGTAACTTTTTGTTTCCTAATTTGTAACTTGAAAACTTGATTCGATTAGTGTTTTGAGGTCCTCTATATGTTAGGATACTACCAATGTAGTTTACCCCTTGTTTAGTACCCTTTTGAACCACCAAATTCGGTTCTTTATTCTTAAAACTCTGATTTTGTAGGCCACTGTCTCCATTGGTCGACTGATTGGTCGGCTTGGGACGATGGACCAATCCAATCGACCAATGAGTACAGCAACTCCAGATTTGGTCGGTTTTGGATGTTTTGATATCTTTTCTGTTAGGGATCTTTCCTAATATGTTGTATACACTTGTTTAGGACCTTCTTCTCAAGTTTGTCAAGATCTTACTTGATTTCTTAGGATTCCTTTGCAAATTATAAAAGGTAAGCATGGTTACTTCTTTAACAACATAAATTGCATATCTTAGTTTCTATATTTGAATCTTGTTAATTTATTTCTTTAATTAGATTCTTATAATGTTATACTACTGTGGTACTGTCTTGATATCAGTAGCATTACTTGTTTATATTAAATTGACTCATGTATGATTTACTTACGAGTTATATACAAGTTGATTGTAATTATTGATTTCTTTCCATATATGAAGTTACCATATATGTGATGTTATGAATTGATGCTTGTGTATGCTTAAGTGTGGTTTGGAAAGGAGAGGTGTCCTTTTGACACTTCTGTCCTTGGACTACTACGGGAATATTATGGGATGTTTCCGGAGATGCCCTCTGGACACCTTCCTAAACTGTTGGATGACATATTTAGGATTGTCTAGTAGTGTTTGGCTAGGAATTGAGACCGAACGACCCGTGGTAGCAATGGGGATTCATGGGCGCTCAAGACCGGTAACCAACCCGTGAGAGGACGGGAATCACATTGTGGGGGCCATTTATTGGTAGGGTTGCATATGGATAGACTTGGGCTCACGGGCGCTCAAGACCGGTAACCAACCCGTGAGGGGACGTGAGAGCTTCCCGTTTACCATATGTGGAGAACCAATAGGGTTGATGAGTCCGTAGTCAGGGACTATGAGGACTCTAGTGTGAAGGATACCGGAAAGGATCGTTAGGGACGAGGAATGGACGTATCTGGATCTGACTTGATATAACTAAGTAGAAGACTTGCATTTGGCTAGGCTTAACCCTGACATGCGCTGGTACTTAGACCAATGGTGATGTGAGAGAGTGGTGACCTATACCCCCAGCCATGGAATGTCCCGAGGGATGCCGGACCCATTACCAACTGATGATGAGTGAATGAGACTTTCCTAAAGAAGTACGGTGCTATGACTTAAAGCATGTCTGCCATTAGAGACCAGCATACATAGAGTTAGATTCATACATTCATTGTTTGTCTCATACCATATTGCATTTATGTTTATTTTGTAATCCTGCCATTTATGTTATTATGGATTTAAGCCTTTCTTGAGTTTCTTTGAAACTCATTCCTTTTTGTACAATGTTTGTTAGACTATTCTATAGGTTCTGAGTATCATGACTGCTCGTATGAAGAAGCGCAAGGAGAAGAGGCATATCTCTAGGAAAGTGATTGCGGTTACGACAATTACACTGAAGATCCCGCGAGTGGTCATGCTCCGTACGATGCTTAGTCCGACCATAGAGTGGAAGCGCCCTTGTGCCATTTATGAGATTCATACTTATAGGGATATTGTCTATAAGATTGAGAACAATTTAGTTACCTTTTGTACCTGCTATTGGGATTAGATTCTATCCTGTTTCTTCTCTTTTAGAACTACTTTTCCGCTGGTTGTAGAGTGGAATTTCGCCTCACTTTACTTATCTGATTTAGACACTCTGATTATATTTAGTACTCTGATTTATATATGATTCATTCTTTCCTTATTTGGATCTATGGTTTATCTTTCGCACATCGATTATTATTGTTCATGATTATGTTATTGTTTATGTGGGAGGTTGATTACTCGATACCTGATCTTCGGGCTATGGATCACACTCTCGGGTATGCCAGTTAGGGTACCGGCTGGGAGGATGTGACAGATTGGTATCAGAGCCCAAGGTTCGAGGAAATCCTAACCACAAAAGACAATAACTGAACATTCCTGAGTCATAGATCTGAAATGACTCCTCTACTCTTAGAAGTGAATAATAGAACACTTGGATTAGAAACTTAACCTATGTAGCATAACAGAACATTTCCGAATAACATACCATAATTATACTTAAACAAATGTCACTAATGCAAATAAAAGAAAGGTGCATAATATACAATAATTAAGTGAAACAAAATGAACTTCATTAATTTCAAAAGCTTTTACAACGATTACATCTGAAATGCATAAATGAAAACCCTAGGGTACAGTCTATCTAGGTGATCTCCTCTGATCTCTGTATGCTCTGAACTCCTCCACTAGCTGAGTCACCTGATGCTCTATCCTATCCTGTCGTGACTCCATCCTCTCATACATCGGCTCCTGTCTGACCTCCATCCTCCCTAGCATGGAAGTCATCGATCTCATCTGTGCCCCAAGATCTGAAGTCTCTGGAACTGCATGAGAGGGGCCACCTGCCTCGAAGTGCGATGAAGGAAACTCATGATGCACTGGCCCAGCCTCGTGCATCTCTGTATCGTCTCCGGCCTGATCATCACTATCAGGACCGATATCCTCTCCTCCATCCTCTGACTCCTGATCCTCATCCTCTGTCTCCTCATCATCCTCACCCTCCTGACCAGGAGATCTCTCAGTCTGCTGCGGTCTCATCCGACGAATTGTCCGAGTCCCGATGACATATCCCTGTGAACCAGTGTCCACCTGGGTGTATCCTCGAAACTCACCCCGAAATGCCTGAAGATCAAGGTCAGTAGCCTCCCATAGCAAAGGTTCCGCATGCTAGGCCGCAGAACCAAGTCCAGCATGACCTGCTGAATGATGTAAGAGAGATCGATCTCGAAGCCCATGTAGATGCGGTAAATGACTAAGGCCTCCATCACTGTGACCCGATGGTGATGTCCGGCTTTCAGCATAATGTTTCGGCCGACTATGCGGTCGATAATCCGTGCAGAATCTGTCATCCGTCCGCTGGTCCACGGAGTGAAGCATCGACGACTATCCCATAGTGTAGAGCATATCTCGCGTAGCTCGTACGGCATCAGATAGCTGTCCAAATCTGCTCCCGCAAGTATCCACACACACTGCTGTGGATAGTAAGGAACCTGCAAGATCTCAGCCAGTGATCGGGTGGAAAAGCGAATCGAGTCGGGAAGACCACTGCTCCCGAGGACAAGTCTAAGTGGATGTCCTTGACCTCGAGCCTCCTCTGTGTAAGTAAGGTTGCTGAAGAACAACCTCACTAGCTCCGGGTATACCGGCAGATCCTCAGTGAAGAGATGTGTCCACTGCAACGCGTCGAATCTCTGCCGAATCCTAAAGACTCTGAGCTGGCATAGGTGAAGCAGACGTCCCAGCTCGATGTTGCAGTAACTGAAGTATGCCTCGTACAAACACTCGGCCTGAGGTGTGTCGAACATGTCCAGTCTCCGAACCTCCTGTCTAGGCCCTGAAGGAACCTGACCTCTGCCCCTAAGTGCCCCTACAATACGACCACGACCTCTACCTCGTCCTCGCCCTCCCCTCTGCATAGTGTGTATCTGTGAAAGAGACAAGAGACATTTCCAGTTAGTGCTACTTTAAGATTTAAGCCAAAAGGGTATTTTCGTAGTTTTTCGAAAAATTTCAAATTTGGGGAAAATTTGATTTGAACATACTAGCATGTGCGCAATACTTGGAATTTCATGTCTATGAAATTTGTTTGAAGAAAATCGATCGAAAACTTGAATTAAAGCGAAAAATTCAGCAAGAAGGAAAATTTGGGGATTTTGCAATTTAGGTCAAAATTGGATTTTTGAAAAGTTGAAATTGGTTAATCAAATTTTATGGACCTATCTACAATATCATCTTGAGCATGTAGCATTTGATTTCATGTGGAAATTTCAAGCGGTTTGTGAGAAAACGAAAATTTTCTAAAGTTAACAATTTTGGTACGAAAACGTTGCGAGATGAACACCAATATGTTAGAACTTATTGTCTATGCATGGCATTGTGTTTGAAACCTAAGGAATATGTTTCTAAGTATTCCTAATCATGATTTCTAGCATTGGATACAAAAAACATGGTTTTGTTGAAATGCAAGCATGAGAAGATGAAAATGGAAGAAAGAATGAAAGATTTACCTTGTTTGTGATGGTTGTGTGTTGAAGTGTTGTTGTTGAAGCACCAAAACACCTCAAGAGCACTTGGAAGAACCTTTGGAGACTTTCCCTAGAGATCTCTCACCTTTGAAAGAGGATAAAATGAAGTTGGAATGTGGAAATGAGGCTTATAATGCGAATTTTCGTATTCTGTCTTGATTGGTCAACTCATTGGTCGACTGGGTCAGTCGACCAATCACTCGACCAATGGACACAGAGACCTCATTTTCTGCTGAATTTTTTTTGGAAAATGTGACTTTTGCCTTATGGATTATTGTTTGATGACTATATGGATATATTTAAGCATGATTTAAGTTTTCAAATCATTTGGACTTGTGATTTATGTTGAAACTTCGAAATTCGGTATTTTGATGTTCTCAGTTTTTGCAGAATGGTTACTCTGAGAAGTGGGCGTGGTGAATCCAGCTGTCAGGGAGGTGGTGAAATACCTCATGGAGATGGTGAGATACCTAATGTTGATCAGGGTACCCATGAGATACCCGGTGCCCCGAATGTTGGAAGCTTTCGTGATATTGCCAATATTATGGGCAATATGATGCGAGCGACAAGCAGCTCGGTTCAACCGGATGTTGGTGGGTTTCATGACTCCGCATAATGAGACTCGAACTGGTGCTAATGTGAATCCTCATGCCGCAGATCCTGAATGCGGGAGGTTTAGCTAGAACTCCTCATACTCACTTTGATGGAGAGTTTTACGAAGATGCAAGTACCCACTTTCACCTGGAGTTACCAAGGATCCCTTGTTTCCTAACAAGTGGCTTCGTGAGTTGGAGAAGGCTTTCCGACATCTGCAATGCTCGGAAGCTCAGAAGATTCTGTTTGCTGAACAGAAGTTGCAACAAGAAGCTGATGCATGGTGGACCTCCACTCGGCCTTGTTTTGGAAGGTTTGCATGCAGGAGTTGTAACTTGGGAGTTGTTCAAAGAAGCTTTTTGCTTGAATTATTTCCCCGAGGCGATGAAAGATGCGAAGGAAGCTGAGTTTATGGTTCTCACACAAGGATCTTTGTCTGTGTTGGAGTACCAACAGAAGTTTGAGGAGCTTCATTTCTTTGCTCCAGATTCTCTGAAGGTCGATCTCGCCAAAGCGAAGAAGTTCTTCAAAGGACTGCGCCCTACCATTAAAGCTTACCTCACAGTCCAGCCTATAGTGAGCTATGCTCAAGTGGTGCAGAACTCGAAGAAGTTTGAAGAAACAGAGAAGGAAAATGCACGTATGCAAAGGCCCTGGCAGCCAAGGAACCCTGGGTTGGTGGATCGTAATGATCGGCGTTTTGTGAGACATACACCCTACCCCACTCCTACTTTTCAGCCTAGGAGTGTAGGTCAGAACTCGGGTTTTCAGCAGCCCGGCCAGTTTAGACAGTATGGCGGAAACCGACCACCGGTGAGTGCAAGTGCTAGGCACTGTGAATGCGAATCCTAGGCCTTTTGTTCAGAAGCCCCCTGTTGCAGCTACCCCAGTTGGACCCAGCAATCCTGTTTGCTTTTACTGCAAGCAAGCTGGTCATTTCGCTCGTGCCTGTCCGAAGCGGCCTATCTAGCAGCCTACTCCAGTGGTGAAGAGTGCTCCTACTCCTCCCTTTGGTAGAGTGTTCAGTATTTCCAGTGCTGAGCAGGATCCAAGCCATGAAGTGATTACAGGTACATTGTTAGTTGCTTCTATTTCTGCATTTGTCTTATTTGATACGGGTGCATCTCATTCGTTCATGTCATCTGCATTCATCAAGAAGACTGACCTAATCCCTGAGAAGTTTCTAGTTGTTTATTGATTAGTACACCTACTGGTCCTGTTGTGAAACTAGTTAAGGGGTTATCTAAATGTCCTGTGTTGATTGGTGAGAAGAACTTGGAAGCCAATTTTGTACTTCTTGATATGAAGGACTTTGATGTTATTTTGGGAATTGATTGGTTAACAGCCCACAAAGCTGTGTTTCTTTGTTCCTCAAAGAAGATTCAGTTCCATATTTGTGGATGTCCGGTCTTAGAATTTCATGGTGAGAAAAGAAGGGTTTGTAAGAAGGTGCTGTCTGCACTGATGCAAGTCTATGCCCTAGTGGATGATGCTTCATCTGAAGGCAAGGGTAAAGTGGAGAAAAGAGTCGATGAACTCAGGGTTGTCTGTGACTTTGTTGATGTCTTCCCTGATGATCTATCAGGAGTGCCTCCAGACAGGGATGTCGAGTTTTCTATTGATCTCGTCCCTGGTGCCGCTCCGGTATCTAAAGCTCCATATAGGATGGCTCCTACTGAGTTGAAAGAGTTGCAAAACCAGTTGAATGAGCTCATTGATATAGGTTTCGTACAACCTAGTGTATCACCTTGGGGAGCTCCGGTCTTGTTTGTCAAGAAGAAAGACGGTAGTATGCGCCTGTGCATCGACTACCGTGAGTTGAATAAGCTGACTATCAAGAATAGATACCCGCTGCCCATAATTGATGATCTCTTCAATCAGTTAAAAGGTGCAGTTGTGTTCTCAAAGATTGACTTAAGATCCGGATATCACCAATTGAAAGTGAAGTCTAGTGATATCTTCAAGACAGCTTTCCGAACACGGTATGGCCACTATGAGTTTAGGGTCATGCCTTTCGGATTGACCAATGCTCCTGCGGTGTTCGTGGACCTCATGAACCGAGTATTTCACGATGTGCTTGATAAGTTTGTGATTGTTTTCATCGACGACATCTTGATCTATTCGAAGAGCGAAGAAGAGCATGCGAGCCATCTAAGTTTCACTTTGCAAAGATTGCGAGAAAAGAAGTTGTACGCCAAGTTTAGCAAGTGTGATTTCTAGCTTAAGAGAGTAGTATTCCTTGGCCATGTGGTTTCAGCTGAAGGTATTCTTGTCGATCCTGAAAAAGTCCAAGCTGTGGCTGATTGGGAAAGACCGAAGTCGGTAACGGAAATAAGAAGTTTTCTTGGATTGGCGGGTTACTACGGAAGGTTTATTGAGAACTTTTCTCGGTTGGCTGCTCCTATGACTAAGTTAACCAGGAAAGAAGAGAAGTTTGTTTGTTCGACGCTTTGTGAGAAAAATTTCCAAGAGTTGAAAGATAGATTGACAAGTGCCCCGGTTTTGACTATACCTGATAGTTCTGGTGGTATGACAGTTTTTACCGATGCGTCAAAGATTGGATTGGGTTGCGTACTGATGCAACATGGCAAGGTCGTAGCCTATGCTTCTCGGCAATTGAAAGATTATGAGCGGAATTACCCCACTCACGATCTAGAACTTGCCGCTGTTGTCTTTGCTTTGAAGATTTGGAGACATTACCTCTACGGTGAGAAGATTGCCATTTTCACGGATCATAAGAGTTTGAAATACTTCTTTACCCAAAAGGAGTTGAACATGAGACAAAGGAGATGGTTGGAACTAGTCTCTGATTATGATTGTGATATTCAGTATCACCCTAGGAAGGCAAACGTTGTTGTTGATGCTCTTAGTAGGAAGAACCAGAAGAAGACTTTGGATTTGAATGCTTTGAGTTTACCATTGTGGTCTTCTATTGGGAGCTTTGATTTGGAAATTGTCCCTGAGAATTCTGATTTTATTCTTTACGCCATGACGGCAAGATCTGGCCTTAGAGATAAGATTGTTGCTCTGCAGAGATTACGATCAAGAACTTTTGATCAAAGTTGAGAAGATTTCTTCGAATCCTGAGTCGGACCCCGACTTTGGTATATCCATGGATGGTGCTTTATTGTTTAGAGGAAGACTGTGCATGCCTACAAACGAAGAAATTAAAAAGGAAATATTGAAGGAAGCACATCAGTCAGTCTTTACTATACACCCGGGAAGCACCAAGATGTACAAGGACTTGAATGAACATTTTTGGTGGATTGGTTTGAAGGCTGATGTCGATAATTTTGTTGCCAAGTGTGAGACTTGCCAACGTGTGAAAGCCGTTCGTCAACCCCCATCTGGATTACTTCAACCCCTTCCTATTCCTAGTTGGAAGTGGGAGGATATCTCTATGGACTTTGTGACTAGCTTGCCTTGCACAAGTAAAGGCAATGACACCGTGTGGGTGATTGTTGATAGGTTGACCAAATCAGCCCACTTCATTCCTATGAAGATCACTCATACTCTGGATAAGCTAGCAAGGCTTTACGTGGATAATGTGGTTCGTCTGCATGGCGTGCCATTGAGTATTGTTTCTGATCGTGATCCTAGGTTCACCTCAAGGTTTTGGAATAGTTTGCAGAAGGCCTTGGGAACCCAATTGAACTTGAGTACAGCTCATCATCCTCGGTCGATGGACAATCCGAGCGGACAATTCGGACATTGGAAGACATGCTCAGATCTTGTGTGGTGGATATGGGTGGTAATTGGGATGAACACCTAGCTTTGGTTGAGTTTGCCTATAACAACAGTTATCAAGCAACAATAGGCATGGCTCCATTCAAGGCTTTGTATGGCAGTACTTGTAGGACACCTTTGTACTGGACTGAGACAGGTGAAAGAAAAGTCTTAGGTCCTGAGATGATTGAATCTACGAGTGCTATGGTAGATATGATAAGAGAAAGGATTAAGTCTGCCCAGTCAAGACAGAAATCTTATGCCGATAAGAGGAGGACCGATTTGGAATTTCAAGTTGGAGAGAAAGTTTTCCTGAAGGTTTCACCAATGAAGGGCGTGATGAGATTCAATGTTAAGGGAAAGCTTAGCCCTCGTTTCATTGGACCTTTCGAGATTTTGGAAAAGGTTGGACCTGTTGCGTATCGACTAGCATTACCTCCGCCTCTTGCTGGTGTTCACAATGTGTTTCATATTTCGATGCTCCGGAAACACATAGAGAATCCGGAACACATTTTGCAGCAAGCACCTGAAGGACTTAGTGCTGATTTGACCTACGATGAAGAGAAGGCCGAAATCTTAGATAAGAAGGACAAGCAGCTGCGGAATCGCACCATCCCTTTGGTGAAGATTCGGCGGAAGAACCATACCCCTGAAGAAGCTTCTTGGGAGAAGGAAGAAGATATGAAGGAGAAGTTTCCTCACCTCTTTGGAAGCATAGGTACGCTTTCAATTTCGAGGACGAAATTTCTTTAAGGGGGGGAGAATGTGAAACCCAGCCCTAACCTTGACCCGGAAACTTTGTTATTTGTAGGTCCAGTGACCAGAAGTAAAGTAAGAAGTCAGCTTTGGGCCATCCCAGTGGAGGACTTGGTGTCTGGCTTTGAATCCATGAGTGTTGACGATGAGGTTCTATTTATGGAAACTGAATCTTGATGAAGATCGGATTAGTTGATGGACTTGGAGTGCTCTCTATCATGGTTTGAAGGCATTTCTACCTATTAGGTAAGTCACTTGATATGTGTGCAAAACCCCTTTAGGTTTGGATTTGATCTGGGCCTTCAATTCCCTGTTTAGGAGTTGCTGAACTGATTGGTCGACTCATTGGTCGACTGGACCAATCGACCAATCCACTCGACCAATGGGTTCTGTCTTTGGTAATTAGGTCTTGCTTGCTCTATTTAAGTCCAATCTCGAGTCTACTTCGTATTTTCTGCCTCCAAACTCTTTGAAACGAACCAAAGACCTCTGCAAGTCATCTCCCTTACGTCCTTGGTGTTTATCTTGACGGATCTTCGTCAAAACTCTTCCTCTTGCATCAAAGGTATGTCTACACTCTCTTCTTCTTCTCCATCTCTGTTTTTCTTTCCTTTTTGAGTTGAGACAGTAGAGGAGATGCTGCATTCTCTGTTGCAAACATCTCTGGACTTGTCTCTCATGATCTTCCTAAGGATTAATGGCTAATGCAATGATCTTAACCATGATCATTGCAAGCTTTTGAAGGAGTCATGATCAAATCATGATCTTGTCTATGTTCATCTTTTGATTTAAATTCTGATCTTCTTAGATCTACTATATTGATCATGTTAGTAGTCAATTGCTATGTTTCTTTACATGATCCATGATCTATCAATCTCTAGTTGTTTCTCTTCTACCATACCATGCTTTCTTCATGAATCATGACAGTTACATCTATGGTAGGTTTTGTTTCCTTATTTAGATTTATGCTCTTAGGTCTATTTTCTTGAAGATCTAAGTATGCCTTCCATGATATCTTTATCTGAATCAATGATTCATTCTCCTATTGTTCTTGTCTATGATTTCTATCTTGAATTCTTCAAGAACCATGATTGATCTAATTATGGTAACTTTTTGTTTCCTAATTTGTAACTTGAAAACTTGATTCGATTAGTGTTTTGAGGTCCTCTATATGTTAGGATACTACCAATGTAGTTTACCCCTTGTTTAGTACCCTTTTGAACCACCAAATTCGGTTCTTTATTCTTAAAACTCTGATTTTGTAGGCCACTTTGTCTCCATTGGTGCGGATTGGTCGTGCGACGATGAGACCAATCCAATCGACCAATGAGTACAGCAACTCCAGATTTGGTCGGTTTTGGATGTTTTGATATCTTTTCTGTTAGGGATCTTTCCTAATATGTTGTATACACTTGTTTAGGACCTTCTTCTCAAGTTTGTCAAGATCTTACTTGATTTCTTAGGATTCCTTTGCAAATTATAAAAGGTAAGCATGGTTACTTCTTTAACAACATAAATTGCATATCTTAGTTTCTATATTTGAATCTTGTTAATTTATTTCTTTAATTAGATTCTTATAATGTTATACTACTGTGGTACTGTCTTGATATCAGTAGCATTACTTGTTTATATTAAATTGACTCATGTATGATTTACTTACCAGTTATATACAAGTTGATTGTAATTATTGATTTCTTTCCATATATGAAGTTACCATATATGTGATGTTATGAATTGATGCTTGTGTATGCTTAAGTATGGTTTGGAAAGGAGAGGTCCTTTTGACACTTCTGTCCTTGAACTACTACGGGAATATTATGGGATGTTTTCGGAGATGCCCTCTGGACACCTTCCTAAACTGTTGGATGACATATTTAGGACTGTCTAGTAGTGTTTGGCTAGGATGTCCCGTTATGTCAGACCCTAATCGGAGGGGTATTGAGACCGAACGACCCGTGGTAGCAATGGGGATTCATGGGCGCTCAAGACCGGTAACCAACCCGTGAGAGGACAGGAATCACATTGTGAGGGCCATTTATTGGTAGGGTTGCATATGGATAGACTTGGGCTCACGGGCGCTCAAGACCGGTAACCAACCCGTGAGGGGACATGAGAGCTTCCCGTTTACCATATGTGGATAACCAATAGGGTTGATGAGTCTGTGAAATCCAGCCCAAACCTAGCCAGGACACCCTATCTATTTTGGGTGAAGAAAGATTAGTTTAATGTTACATCTTGAAGTTGGACCTTGATTTCAGTGTTCTATCTCCTTCTTCTCTCTTTTCTTCTTCTTACTGTTCTATCTTGATGTTTTGATTGTGGAGAAGGTGTTAAACTACTGTAACTACCTATTCTCTAATCTCCTTATGTCTCAGAGTGAACCCCCAATCACTCTATGCATTCCTTGAAACCACATGGTGAATCTCCTCAATTCTTCACTAATTTTGATCAAGTTTTGGACAGCATGATCATTCTACTGAAGCTTCTTTTCTAATTAATGTTTAACATGTTTGATCTTAGCCTTACTGCTGTTTTAATGTATTTCATCTCTTTGAATCAATTCCCCTTTCTTTCTAGCCATTATATAGCCTTCTATGTTTACCATTGATATAAGCATTCTAGTAAGTTTCTATTTTTGATTCCTCTCATTCTAGGATTAGTATTCTTTTGATTTTCTATTTAGTTATTCTTGCCTCTGATATGTTCTTGATATTCCATTAGAGTGAAGCCTTGTTCTCTTTAATTCTTCCCTTGAATCCATGGTGAGTTTGCTATGAGAACCATGTTGTTTCCAATTTAGAAACTCATGTTCCCAAGTAATAAAGTACTGATTTTTGGACCATGGATGATGCCCAATTCATGCTAGATAGTCTTAGTATGTTTGTGTGAAGTTCCCTTTCGAATTCGGATCAATCGGACTTCAAACGAAGAAGTTATGACCAAAATAGTGCAATCTGTACCTTGCTGTCTCCATTGGTCGACTGATTGGTCGACTGGGCCAGTTGACCAATCCAATCGACCAATGAGATCTGTTTTCCAGATTTAGGTCTTTCTTGCTCTATTTAAGTCCAATCTCGGGATTAGTTCATCTCCTCTGCCTCCTAAGCCTCTGGAACGAGTTAGAACTCCATTCTAATCAATTTCCTTGCATCCTTGGTTGATCCCTCGCAAGAACTCAAGTAATCTTCTTCCTCTTGCATCAAAGGTATGTCTACACTCTCTTCTTCTTCTCCATCTCTGTTTTTCTTTCCTTTTTGGGCTGAGACAGTAGAGAAGATGCTGCATTCTCTGTTGCAAACATCTCTCTACTCATCCCTTATGATCTTCCTAAGGATTAATGGCTAATGCGATGATCTTAACCATGATCATTGCAAGCTTTTGAAGGAATCATGATCTAAATCATGATCTTGTCTTCGTTCATCTTTTGATTCAAATTCTAATCTTCTTAGATCTGTTTTATTGATCATATTAGTAGTAAATCACTGTGTTTTCTTTGCAAGAGCTGTAACCTATCAATCTCTAGTTCTTTCTTCTTGATCATACCATGCTTTTTCCAAGAACCATGACTAATACATTTATGGTAAGTTTTGTTTCCTTATTTAGATTCATGTTCTTCAGTCTTAGATCTATTTTTCTTGAAGATCTATGCATGCTTTTCATGATTTCTTTATCACAATCAATGATCCATCATCCTATCGTTCTTGTCCATGATTGTTGCTATGAATTCTTCAAGAACCATGATTGATCTAATTATGGTAACTTTTTTTTCCTAATTTGTAACTTGAAGACTTAATTTGATTAGTGTTTTGAAGTCCTCTATATACTAGGATATTGTCATAGTAGTTTCCCCCATGTTTGGTACCCTTTTGAACCACCAAATTCGGTTCTTTATTCTTAAAACTCTGATTTTGTAGGCCACTGTCTCTGTTGGTCGACTGATTGGTCGACTGAGACAGTAGACCAATCCAATCGACCAATGAGTACAGCAACTCCAGATTTGGTCTGTTTTGGATGTTTTGATATCTTTCCTTCTAGGTTCTTTCCTAATAAGATATATATACTTGTTTAGGACCTTCTTGCCAACTTTGGGAAGATTCTCCTTGATTCTTAAGATTCCTTTCCAAGTTATATAAGGTAAGGATGGTTACTTCTATAATAGCATAGATTGTGTGATTTTAGTTTCTATATTAGAATCTTTTGGATTTGTTACCATAATTAGATTCTTTTATGAATATATTACTGCTGTGTTTACTTCAATTACAGTAGCATTATTTACTTGCTTTCTTTAGTTTATGAAAGTCTTTATTTGTCAACTGTATATGAGATGAATCTTATTATGGTATATTTTCTATATACTGTAAATGTGTATGATATGATTGATTTGTGATTGTGATTGATTAAGTATGGTTAGGGAAGGAGAGGTGTCCTTTTGACACTTCTGTCCTTGGACAACTACGGGAATATTATGGGATGTTTCCGGAGATGCCCTCTGGACACCTTCCTAAACTGTTGGATGACATATTTAGGACTGTCTAGTAGTGTTTGGCTAGGATGTCCCGTTATGTCAGATCCTAATCAGAGGGGTATTGAGACCAAACGACCCGTGGTAGCAATGGGGATTTGTGGGCGCTCAAGACCGGTAACCAACCCGTGAGAGGACAGGAATCACATTGTGGGGGCCATTTATTGGTAGGGTTGCATATGGATAGACTTGGGCTCACGGGCGCTCAAGACCGGTAACCAACCCGTGAGGGGACGTGAGAGCTTCCCGTTTACCATATGTGGATAACCAATAGGGTTGATGAGTCCGTAGTCAGGGACTATGAGGACTTTAGTGTGAAGGATACCGGAAAGGATCGCCAGGGGCGAGGAATGGACGTATCTGGATCTGACTTGATATAACTAAGTAGAAGACTTGCATTTGGCTAGGCTTTACCCTGACATGCGCCAGTACTTAGACCAATGGTGATGTGAGAGAGCGATGACCTATACCCCCAACCATGGAATGTCCTGAGGGATGCCGGACCCACTACCAAAAGGCGTTGTGTGATGAGACCTTCCCAAGAAGTATGGTGCTATGACTTAAAGCATGTCTGCCAATAGAGACTAGCATACATAGAGTTAGATTCATACATTCATTGTTTGTCTCATACCATATTGCATTTATGTTTGTTTTGAAATCCTGCCATTTATGTTATTATGGATTTAACTGCCTTACTGGGTTTCTTTTGAAACTCACTCCTTTTGTACCATATCTGTTGTTAGACTTCTCTGCAGGTTTGGAATATGATGACGGTCCATATAAGGAAGGGCAAGGTGAAGAAGATGAAGACTGAAGATGAAGAAGAGCCGACTGAAGATGTGGATTAGATTTCTCTTGTTTCTTTTAGACTTATCTTTTACCTTACATGTATTAGCTTAGAGGTTTACTTAGATTTCGATCTACCTTCCGCATATGTTGTGGAGTATATTTCCGCTATACTCTACAGCTGTCTTTTGATTTGGTATCATGTTTTCGCACTCTGATATTCTTAGTGATTCTTTTGAGATCTTTTCTTGAATTTTATTATTAACTTATTAGAATACAATGATTTGTTTTTGCTTTTGATTTGTTATTGTGCTAAATGGATATGATCGTTCCAAAACTTGATCTTTTGGGCTGTGGATCACACTCTCGGGTATGCCAGTTAGGGTACCGGCTGGGAGGATGTGACAGAGTCCGTAGTCAGGGACTATGAGGACTCTAGTGTGAAGGATACAAGAAAGGATCGTCAGGGACGAGGAATGGACGTATCTGAATCTGACTTCATATAACTAAGTAGAAGACTTGCATTTGGCTAGGCTTAACCCTGACATGGCCGGTACTTAGACCAATGGTGATATAAGAGAGTGGTGACCTATACCCCCAGCCATGGAATGTCCCGACGGATGCCGGACCCATTACCAACTGATGATGAGTGAATGAGACTTTCCTAAAGAAGTACGGTGCTATGACTTAAAGCATGTCTGCCAATAGAGACCAACATACATAGAGTTAGATTCATACATTCATTGTTTGTCTCATACCATATTGCATTTATGTTTGTTTTGTAATCCTGCCATTTATGTTATTATAGATTTAACTGCCTTACTGAGTTTCTTTGAAACTCATTCCTTTTTGTACAATGTTTGTTAGACTATTCTACAGGTTCTGAGTATCATGACTGCTCGTATGAAGAAGCGCAAGGAGAAGAGGCATATCTCTAGGAAAGTGATTGCGGTTACGACAATTACACTGAAGATCCCGCGAGTGGTTATGCTCCGTACGATGCCTAGTCCGACCATAGAGTGGAAGCGCCCTTGTGCCATATATGAGATTCAATCTTATAGGGATATTGTCTATAAGATTGAGAACAATTTAGTTACCTTTTGTACCTGCTATTGGGATTAGATTCTATCCTGTTTCTTCTCTTTTAGAACTACTTTTCCGCTGGTTGTAGAGTGGGATTTTGCCTCACTTTACTTATCTGATTTAGACACTCTAATTATATTTAGTACTCTGATTTATATATGATTCATTCTTTCCTTATTTGGATCTATGGTTTATCTTTCGCACATCGATTATTATTGTTCATGATTATGTTATTATTTATGTGGGAGGTTGATTACTCGATACCTGATCTTCGGGCTGTGGATCACACTCTCGGGTATGCCAGTTAGGGTACCGGCTGGGAGGATGTGACAGAAGCCATCAGAACAAGGGAGACCACCATAGATTCTTCCAGTCTCAGGGTTTATAAAGATCTAGAATTTACTAGCTTCCCTACACAAAATATAGAGAAAAAGTGCAAGAACAATATGAACTGCACAAAGCTTAACATGTGCAAAAAAAAAAAAACTAGAACAGTTGCAGAGATAGGGCAAACACCGATAACCTCCACTCACATTGAACGAAGATGAAGAACTGGGTTGCAGACGGCTTCGACTTGCAGAGACAGGGATCCGAGTGACACAAGAGGGCTTCGGCTTGCAGAGACGAGAGAGTTGCAGAGATGACAGAGTTGCAGAGACAGGGATCCACGATCGGTTGCACACACACTTCCAAACAGAGAGAGGCTGCAGAGATGCTTCCAAACGATGAGAGATTGAGAGAGTTGGAAGAGATGAGAGAGACGAGAGAGAATGATGCGAGTCTTGGGAGAGTTGTGAGAGATGAGGGAGACGAGTGAGATCCGAGAGGTAGAACTAGGGCAAGATATGACCGTTGCAATGTCGATTGTAGAGAGATGAGAGTGCAGAGAGACGTTAAGGAGTATGGCAAATAAAGCTTTTTAGGGTTATCGATGAAATTACATCGATAACCCTAAGTACCGTCAACGAGACCCAGTGTGCCCCGCATTTTACAAAGAATCACTTCTGTGCCAGAGAAGCTCCAATTTGGAGCTTCTCTAACACAAGGAAAAAGTGTGCCCATTGCCTGGTTAGGCACACATTTGCTGAACCAGCAGAGAAAATCCGAACCGGTTTACCATACAATATTCTGGTCACTTCTGTGCCAAAACGGGCAAATGGCACAAAATAAGTGTGCCAGAATCATTACCATACAACCCCTTATGCTCCAGTGGCTAGGATTGCTACTATTCGAGTGTTAGTTGCATTGGCATCTATATATAAATTTGTCGTTCACCAAATGGATGTCAAAACAACATTTCTAAATGGTGAATTAGATGAAGAAATTTATATGAAACAACCTGAAGGGTTTGTTGTGAAGGGACAGGAGCACAAGGCTTGTAAGTTAATGAAATCACTATATGTACTCAAACAAGCACCGAAATAGTGGCATAAGAAGTTTGACAAAGTAATACTGTCAAATGGGTTTAAAATACATGAGTTCGACAAATGTGTGTATAGCAAGTTTTCTAGAGGAAAAGGTGTGATAATTTGTTTATATGTTGATGACATACTTATATTTGGTACTGATTTAGAACAAGTAGAAACTACTAAAAAGTATTTGTCTACTAGTTTCGATATGAAAGATATGGGTGAAGCTGATGTCATTTTGGGCATTAGAATAATCAAACATGGTGATAGGTTAATGCTGACACAATCTCATTACATTGAGAAAGTGTTGAAGAAATTCAACCATTTAGATTGTTCACCTGTTATTACACCTTTTGACTCCAGTGTCAAGTTAGTACCAAATGATGGAAGAGTTGTGTCTCAAACAGACTATGCTAGTGCTATTGGTTGTCTAATGTATGCAATGACCAGTACAAGACCAGACATAATATATGCTGTAGGAAAACTTAGTAGGTACACTAGTAACCTTAGTAACCTACACTGGAAAGCTGTCTTTAGAAATTTTAGATACCTAAAGGGAACAACTAGTTATGGCTTAACATACAGTGGGTAGCCTACTACTGTTCTTGAAGGGTTCACAGATGCTAGTTGGATAACAGACAGTGAAGACCACTCATCCACAAGTGGTGGGATATTCACTCTTAGTGGGGGTGCAATATCTTGGGGTTCAAAGAAGGAAACCTGTATTGCTGATTCTACTATGGCAGCAGAGTTCGTGGCGTTAGCTTCTGATAGTAAAGAAGCAAAATGGCTTAGGAATTTATTGATAGAAATTCCAATATGGCCAAAACCCATGCCACCAATATCGCTTCATTGTGATAGTGAAGCAACCTTGGCTAGAGCATATAGCCAGATTTACAATGGAAAGTCAAGACATATTGGACTTAGACATAGTTTAGTGAGGCAGTTGATAGTTGATGGAGCAATTACCATCGATTTTGTAAGATCAAATCAAAATTTGGCAGATCCATTGACAAAAGGTCTTACAAGGGATTTGGTCAAAAATACTGCAAGAGGGATGGGTCTTAAGCCCATTTCCTAAGATCACCAACAGAGGAAACTCGTCTCAATACTTGAGATATCAAATTTGAGTTCAATGAGTAAAGTACTCTGTATGGAGTGGTCTGCAAGCACTAATTATATACCATCCCATAATGTAGTGCTTGGTTCCTGTAATGTAGATGGAGGATGAGCTATATGCTCTTAATAGATCTATAACAGTTCTTGTTGAGGTGTTTATTACGACACTTCTGATAAATCTACCTAAGTGAGTGCATGAAGTGATGCCGCTTCAGTTGAGTTTGGGCTTAGACTCTAAGGCACTCATGATACCGGGATAGAGACACATGGCCTTATCAGTGTCTGCTTATTGAAGAGTATTCGGAGAAGAATTCAAGTGTGTGAGATACGTCCATCTTATCATCATAGAATTATCAGTTCAAAGACTTGTCTACTGTATACTTCTGATTAGCTTTGATGGATTTCACTAAGTGGAGGTTCAACTCTAAGTACACCTACCATTTAAGCATTTGGTTCCTAGTTGTTGTGTACTAATTTTCATTATATTGAAAATAGTGGGGGAATGTTGTATTATTTTTAATATAATAAAATATGTTTCATTTTATTGGATTTGTAAGTGCGGAAAACTTTCCTTAATTTATTTTAGGAAAGTGTTTTATTATATAGTCCCACATTGGAAACTGAGGTGTCGGAATCCAGGTTAATTAATAGGTACCACTTATTAACTTTAATTTATAATAATGAGACACGCCAGTGCGTGTGCAGTGTATGAGTGAGGACGGTATATCGTCCGAGTGCACTCGCGCACGCGTGGCATGGGCTGTTTAGGCGTTTGTGGCACACGCACTGCGAGATCAGATCTGAACCATGTGTTTTGATCAACGGTAGATCTAGGGCGATGAAAGTAGATCCATAAATATAGTTTTGATGGTTCAATATGGACCGTTAGATCGTGCGGCCAAACAATCTGATGGCTCATATTTGAACGTCAGCATTCGTATCCCTACAGAGAGGTGCACCCATACGAACAGAGTCATGAACTATTCAGTAGAGGCACCTCAATGCCTATAAAAACCTTCTAGATTCACAACAGCAAAATATACGAAAATCCCGAAGTCTTCTCTGTTCTTGAGTTTTGCGAGTGCTTAGCAAAACTTGAGAGATTCAACTCGAAGTTGGGCTTCTTTGTATCCTGGGAAACGGTTCGCAGTACCTCATAGCACCTTGATGTGAGGGCGTATTACGTCTTAAGGAAAGCGACGTTGTAACGCGCCTAGAAGTTCCTACTTCCATTCTCTGATCTCTTGTTCCGTTTCTTTTACAGCTTCTTCTCCTATTATTTAACTTACACCCAGATCAAAAAACGACCAACTTCAGCAAGTATTTGGTTACTTTGACAGTGATGGAGATGGGAAACCTACAGAGAGGTGCACCCATACGAACAGAGTCATGAACTGTTCAGTAGAGGCACCTCAATGCCTATAAAAACCTTCTAGATTCACAACAGCAAAATATACGAAAATCCCGAAGTCTTCTCTGTTCTTGAGTTTTGCGAGTGCTTAGCAAAACTTGAGAGATTCAACTCGAAGTTGGGCTTCTTTGTATCTTGGGAAACGGTTCGCAGTACCTCATAGCACCTTGATATGAGGGTGAATTACGTCTTAAGGAAAGCGACGTTGTAACGCGCCTAGAAGTTCCTACTTCCATTCTCTGATCTCTTGTTCCGTTTCTTTTACAGCTTCTTCTCCTATTATTTAACTTACACCCAGATCAAAAAACGACCAACTTCAGCAAGTATTTGGTTACTTTGACAGTGATGGAGATCAGAAAATTTCTGGTGATGAACTCGGCCCTACTTTGCTTCCATTGGAGATTACGTAACCCATGACCAGGCTCAAGGTGGGATCAATGATCTTGATACAGATGGAGATAATTTAATGGATTTTGATGATTTTGCAAAGTTGGTGGAGCGTGATGATCGGAATGGGGAAGATTATGATGACCTTAAAAGTGCATTTGAGATGTTTGAAGTGGAGAAAGGGTCTAGGTGCATTACACCTAAAGGGTTGCAAAGGATGTTCGGTCGGCTTGGAGATGAAAGATACCATGTAGAGTGTAAGGCTATGATTCAGAAATTCGATCTGGATGGTAATTGTGTTCTTGATTTTCATGAATTTAACCTGATGATGGCTTAAATTGTATATTTAATTTCCGTGTGTTTAACATCACCTATGCTTTGTAAGGGAAGCTGGTCCTTCCTTTCCTTTGCTCTAAAATTTGAACAGAATGAACAAGAAGTCTTAATTACTCTCAGTTGAGTCTAATTTTAATTTCTTGCACTTTTTTGGTATCGTAAAGGTCGCAATATGGACCAACATGCTTATTGTTCTTCATGCTGAAGCAACTAATCAACGTTAGTAAAAGGAGATGGAGAGGTTCAGTTGGTTCAAAATCTCGGTTTCGAGGGTGCTTTTGACCAACCAAAAGCTGAGGTCTCGTTCCATCTCAGTCTGTCGGATCAAGATCTTGGTCGAGATTTCGATCTCAATCGTTGATCTCAACGGCATAATTTAGGATCCGACGGTCCAAAATTTCGCTTGACCGTCATGCGCACTAACTGAAGCAATTTCGATGGTATTTAGTCAAAGCTCAGGAATTTTTCTTAACACAGTGGTTTCAGCACCAAATTTACGATTTTTCCATCTGATTTTTCGTCTACACACGACGAATGAGTTACTTTCTTAAAAACTCATTAGTATCTGAAAATATGATACTTGAAGGTGGAGGACTGTGTTTTCCCTCACATTTCTGAAATGAGATTGGTGGGTACTAGGTATATCAGAAACAGAGGATGATAAATAAGATTAGTGGTGGTTTGTTTTTGGTGCCAAAAGCCTAATTTTACCTCAAAATTAATTTGGGATTATCACACCCTTAATCTGAAGTATGAATTCAAATTGTACTTGGACTTGGATATTGTTTTTTGTCTTATTTTGATCTCCTGAACCTGGAGAACCCAATTAGCCAATCCAAAGCAAATCATCCCATTCAAATTCTCAATATAAGAAATTATAGTAGAAGACGGTGACGGTCTCTCTCATTTGAGCATTAAAAAAAGGGTTTTCGTGGTGTACGGTTGTAGAACTATTAATAAAAAAGCACAGAGAGCACCAGGATTTTTTCTTTTCTTTTCTTTATTTGTTTCTTTACTCAAACAAGAGAAAACAACTAGAAGATTAGATTGCAACAAGAATAAGGGTAAATATCACTTACCTCCCCTCTTAGCTGGACAAATAGCACTTACATTCCCTCTTAGTTGGATAATATCACTTACCTCCCCTCTTACCTAGCAAATATATCAAATACCTCCCCTCTGTTAATTTTTTCGGTTAAATTTAACTCTTACTGTTAAATATTTTTTTAAAACCCCAAACTACCCTTGCCTAATTTTTTTTATTTTAAACCTTAAATTACCGTAATCACTCTAAGAGTTAAACTACTAAGTTATCCTCAATTAAATAATTATTAAAAACCAAAACACCATAGTTAAAACCCAAAATATCTTTAATTATTAAAAGCCAAATGTACCCTTTTTTAAAATAAAATATTATCAAACAATTAAAAAAACCCGAAATAGTAGTACGTGTTTAATTTTATCAACATACCATTTTTTTTTAATTGCATTTTTATTTTACTTGATAGTAATACCTACGTGTTTAATTTTATCAACATACCTTTTTTTTATTGCATTTTTAATTTTACTTGGTAACAGTACGTATTTTAAAAAAAAAAGGGTATTTTGGGCTTTTAATAATGAAAGATAATTTGAGTTTTAATTATGGTGTTTTGGTTTTTAACAATTATTTTAATTGAGGGTAATTTAGTATTTTTACTGCTAGGGTGATTATGGTAATTTAGGGTTTAAAAAAATACTTTAGCCAAGAGTAGTTTGGGGTTCTAAAAAAATATGTAACGGAAAAAATTAAATTTAACCAAGAAAGTTAACAGAGGGAAGGTGTTTGATATATTTGTTAGGTAAGAGGAGAGGTAAGTGATATTATCCAACTAAGAGGTAAGTGCTATTTGTCCAGCTAAGAGAGGAGGTAAGTGATATTTACCCTCTTTAATAATAATTTTATTTACTAATTATTTTTTTTGTAGGAGGACATTGTTAAAATAAATCATTTGACCAGTTATGAGACTAGCTAAAAAATAAAGGTTGTATTACTGCACAAAAGTTTGACTATATATTATTAAAACAATAGAAGGTCTAGAAAACTACAAAAATTAACTTTGATTGATGATGAGGTATGTAATAGTTAAAAGACAAAATTATCGGGGTGGGCAACAAAAAAAAAAAAAAAAGACAAAATTAATTTTTATGATCAAACGTTTACTCAAATAATTGGAGATTTATTTTTATTTTTCTAAGGTACCAAAATTCAAACAGTCATGTTTAATGACATTATTGATAAGCCTTGAAAAATCATGTTTTATAAGTTCTAGAATGGTAAAACCGAAAAATGCAACCTTCAGTAATATCAATAAACTATATGAAATCCTGTTAAACAATACTACATTTATACAAGAAGTTCAGGAGTAAGATGAGGATAGCAGGATAAATATTTACAACTTCATTGAACTTACTAATTTGAAGACCAAAATTGATATCAAAGAAAAACAAGTGTTCGGTAAGTACTTATACTTTATTTGAAATTTGAAATATTCTTTAATTATTTAGCTACTAAATAAATTCATTAACAATTGTCATTTATTTATCTTCTAATTTTTAGATGTCATTGGTATTGTAATTGATGTTAAACATTTGGGTACAATAATTACAACACAAACAAACGAGGGAAAAAATATTAAAATTATGAGCATGAAGTTAGTTTTTTGTTCATCATTAATAATTTTATACAATTATCTTCAAAAGTTAACAATTACTTTGTTTATTGCTTGTTGTTTATTATTAGGTCTAACCTTATCATGTTAACGTTGTGGGGTAAATATGCAATAAAAGAAGGATACAAAGTAATAAAAACTACATCAGAATTTCCAATTGTGGTTTTTTTTTTAATATTAACATCTTCTTATAAAGGTAAAATGAATTTATGATTAAATTTCTTTTTTTACTAAAAATTTACAATATCATAATATTTATATATTTTTTAGGATTTTCATTATGTACAACGGTATCTACAATGATAAATATCAATCCATAAATTCCTGTAGTTGAAGAACTAAGAAAATAGTAAGTATTTTAATTATATTTTAACTTGTTTGATAACACTTCTTACAAAACTTTTATGTTACAAATTACAATCAAAGGCTAGTATAATGAAAATTTATAATAACAAATCAACAAAACAAACATATAAGGATGCAAAACATATAATAGTGAAAGATTTAACTTAAGACTTAATAGATACTTTTAACGTAAATTTTTCGTAACCAAATTATTTTATTCTTAAAATTATTATATTATAATAGGCATCTTATATTTCTTAGTACTATTGAAATATATACATTTACAGGAAATGTGTTATTTGCATATTAAAGGCATAATACAAAATACCAAAAACCCAAAATCATGGTACAATGCCTACAATTCTTGCAAAAAAATATAACTTTAAAAGCAAAAGAAGTAATTAATTTGTTTCAAGTGTGAAAGCAACAATGCAGAATACACACCATACTAAGATTCTAAAATGTAATTTATATTAATAAAAAATAATATTATAACTTTAATAATTAACAATAAATTGTTCATTCGTAGGTTTATGAGAATATTTAGAGTGTCAGATTTTACAGGGATAATAACAATTACAATGTTCGATGCTATTAAGAGTATTGTTGATTATTCAGCAACTAAATATGCAACATCGTCAAAAAAGATAAATATAATATCTATTTATTAGTATTATAATACCAATTTAGATGATTCAATTAGAAATCTAATATCTTTTTTTTTTTTTTTTAGATCGAATTTTACAGCATAAAAACGAATTGGATCATTATCATGGTCGGGTGCATTCGTTCTATTTTAATTTCCATAGTAAAAATAAATACAACATAAGATTGAAGGTCATTGTTGCAAATCTAATAAAAAATGAAGATCATAAGCTGAAGTAAGTAATTGATTTAGATAAATATGAAAACATAAAATGTAAAAAGATCAAAATAGAGAAAAATTAGATATGATAAGTTTAATTAAATACTAAGATTTTTTTTTTCTTTCAATGTCAATTTTTATTTGAATGTACCATTTCAATAAATTCATTTATTTTATTATTATAACACTATCTGTTTATCATATAAAGCACAATAAGTGAAGTGCATTTGCACTTGCAATTTTTTAATAGACACACACACAATCAAAATATCAATTACATCCTTAGTAGTCTCTCCCAACATAATATATTTTAAAAGACAAAAACTAGTCAAACAATGTAAAGTATCTACATACCTTGTTAATTAAAACCCAATTATTTTTACCTAGAAAAAAAGTAGAAGTATAAATAATATTTACCCTATGATACGGGAAAAATAATTATTGAACCGGGTCCGCCCTTGGTTCAACCCTCAACTCCAATCGGGAAGAAACGGACCGACTAGCCTCCAAGCGGGCCGGGTTTAAAGATAGCTTGTTGAGGAAGAAACTTGACTCGGTCAACAGGCACGCCCGATTCCGTAATAATCGGAGTGGACGAATCGTCAAGGAGACGGTTAACGGCACTTACGGGAGCAAACGATCGTGCTTACTCAGATAGCTGCCACGCTATGATCGTGCAGTTATTCATCATCCGACCAACAAATGGATCTATTATCAACGGATCTAATCATTAAGATCGGACGGCTACCCGAAGAAGGTTCAAGTAAATCCAACGAAGGAGATTCAAAGGTAAACACTATATAAGACATGACCTACATACAAGAGAGGTATCTGAATGGTATTCCTTATATTCGTATTCATACTTTTGCTCGTACTCCACCACCCGAGCCTAGCCTTTATGATTAGTTCATCAACTGACTTAGCCTTCGGAGGTTGACACCCGACCCCCGCGGTCGGGCCACATCTAACGATTGTTTTTGCAGGTCATTCATCCGTGATCTAAGGGCTAAGCGGATTTTGATCGCATTATTTGGCGCCGTCTGTGGGAAACGCTTCAAAAAATCATGGTTACCAGATCATCAATAGTAGCAGCAGCACCTATGGCGGTTCAGCAAGATACTGACACTCAACTTCCAGGAAGGAACAATCCAAATGATATTCCTGAAGGAAGTCGACCTCGTGAAGTACGAGAAGATGGTGGACAAGGGGGCAATGACCAATTGCATCCTCCTAATCTACTCCAACAACAGTTTGATCAACTGAAGCTCTAATTCCTGGAGATGAATCAAACGCTTCGAACGTTGGTCAAGCAAGTGGTGGCGCCACAGGCTCCTAATTAGCGCAAAGCGGGAAGGCGTGTAAGAGAAGGCGAGGAGGTATTTACCTCTCTTCCACAAGGGCATTCTGTCACATCCTCCCAGCCGGTACCCTATCTGGCATACCCGAGAGTGTGATCCACAGCCCTAAAGATCAAGTTTAGGAACAATCATATCCATTTCGCACAATAACATAATCAAAAGCAAGAACAAATCATAATGTTCAAGTAATTTATAATAAAAGTCAAGAAAGGATCTCAGAAGGATCACTATAGAATATCAGAGTGCAGAATAACAAGATACCAAATCAAAAGACAACTGTAGAGTATAGCGGAAATATACCCTACAAACACATGCGGAAGGTAGATCGAAATCTAAATAAAGCTCTAAGCTAATACAAGTAAAGTAAAAGATAAGTCTAGAAGAAACAAAGAAAATCTAATCCACATCTTCAGTCAGCTCTTCTTGTTCTTCAGTCTTCATCTTCTTCACCTTGCGCTTCCTCATACGGGCCGTCAAAGAAATACAAACACTATAGAGAAGGCTAACAACAGATTGCACAAAAAAAAGGAATGAGTTTCGAAAGAAACTCGGTAAGGCAAGTTAATCCATAACAACATAAATAACATGGAAGCAAACCATAACAAGATGCAATGCAATATGAAACAAGTAATGTATGTATGCATCTAAACTCTATGTATGCTGGTCTCTATGGCAGACATGCTTTAAGTCATAGCACCGTACTTCTTTGGGTAGGTCCGCTCACATCCTCAACCATTTAAGATATCTTGGATTCCCTCCAACCATTTAAGATATCTCGGGCGACCGATTGGTAATGGGTCCGCGCATCCTTCTCGGACAATTTCCATGGTAAGGGTTAAGTCAACACACTCTCTCACAACCGTTTGGCATAAGTACCGGCGCATGTCGGGGAAAAGCCTAGCCCAATGCAAGTCATCTAGTCGGTTATATCAACTCGGTTCCGGATACGTCCATTCCTCGTCCCCGACGGCGATCCTTTCCGGTATCCTTCGCACTAGAGTCGGCGTATCCTATGGCACCGACCAACTCGGACTACGGATTCATCAACCCTATTGGTTATCCACATATGGTAAACGGGAAGCTCTCATGTCCTCTCACGGATATAACTCACCGGTCTCGAGCGCCCATGAGCCCAAGTCTAGCCATATGCAACCCTCCAATAAATGGCCCCCACAATGTGATTCCCGTCCTCTCACGGGTTGGTTACCGGTCTTGAGCGCCCATGAATCCCCATTGCTACCATGGGTCGTTCGGTCTCAATACCCTTCCGAATCGGGTCCGATATAACAGGGGTATATCCTAGCCAAACACCGCTAGACATCCCTAGGTATGACAACCATTGATTCGGGAAAGTGTCGATGGGCAACCCCGGAAACATCCCATACTATTTCCGATAATGTCCAAGGACAGAAGTGTCAAAAGGACACTTCCCAATCCCAAACCAAACTTAAGAAAACACATTCTCAGATCAGTCATGACATACACAACCAGTAGTTCATCATATAAAAGAGAATGTAAAAGCAACATCAGATTAAGCAGTAATAAGTAATTCATATAACATAAACAATGAAAAGATGATATAAATAAGTGCTACTGTTTCCACAGTAGGAGATCAGAATTAAAATACAATAACAGTAGGTAATCTCATAGTTTCATAAAGTAGAAACCAGAGAACAAGCAATCTATGTAGTTAAGGAAATCAACTGTCCTTACCTGATTATCGCCGAAGATAATCCAAAGATCAAAGAGAGAGACACCAAACATGGCAAATAAACCCCTAACAAGCATAGATATAACATTAGGAAAGATACCTAAAAGATCAGAGAGCAAACGAATCAAATCGAGCGAAAATTGAAGCTACTGACCTCATTGGTCGATTGATTGGTCTACTGACCCAGTCGACCAATCAGTCGACCAATCGAGTCAGTACAGGATAGTGAAAACTGTTTTGCCATAACTTCTTCGTTTGAAGTCGGATTGATCCGAAATTCGAAGGGGAACTTCTTAGGATGTATTAGAATCATATGGGAAGATAAAATCATCAAGTCATGGTAAAAATATGGGTTCTTGATTTAACCCAAAAAATTAGGGTTTCAACCTTTATGGCTCTCATAAAAAGGTTAAGATCACAGGAGGGAGGGAATTGATGATTGGCCAATTACAACAAGAAGAATTAAAGAATATTGAATTTAGATCAACCTCCACATTACCCATGAGGTTTCCCTCACATGAGAGGTTACCAAAGGTTCTCTGGATGATCACACAAGGTTAGGGTTTCAAAGGATTAGGGTTAGGGTTTTCAAAGATTCCACTGGCTGGGGTTGAGATCATGATGATGATCATAGGTCTCAAGGAACAAGATGAGATCATGGAGTGGATGGTTGCAAGAGTGCATCATCTTCTTCCTGATCTCAGCCAAGAACAGATTAAAGAAAGAAAATCAGAGATGGAGAAGAAAGAAAAGAGAGTAGACATACCTTTGATGCGAGAGGAAGAAGATTACTTCAAGTCTTGAGAGAGATCACCAAGGAATGCAAGGGAATTGATTAGATTAGGGTTCTAACTCATTCCAGAGGCTTAGGAGGCATAGGAGGCGAAGTAATCCCGAGATTTGACTTAAATAGAGGAGACAGGACCAAATTGGTAAATTCAGACACCATTGGTCGATTGGATTGGTCTCTTCGGTCCAGTCGACCAATGAGTCGACCAATCGGGACAGCAAGGTTCAAACAGGGATTCAGAGGGCTATACAAGGTCAAATTGAGTGAGGTTTTCTTCTACGAGTCAATCAAGAAGTCTAGTTTCCAGAAATACCTTTGGATAAAGAATTGGAGTTCATTAGGTTCACCAACTAGGCTCATCTTCTTCGATGCGCAAGCAGGATTTGACAGACATAGTTCAGCAACTTCGGACAGGGATTTGGAAGGTTGTATGGTGTCAAATTGAGTGGGGTTTTCTCCTGGAAGTCCATTAAGAAGTCTAGTTTCGGGAAATATAATCGGATTGAGCACAGGAGTTCATTAGGTATTTCAAATAATTCACCCCTCTTCGGTGCGCAGATTCAGAACAAAACTGATGGCTCTCATGGAAAGGCTAGGGGTAATCAAGATTCACCCTAGGGCTAAAAGAATTAGAGAAGAGGTTATTACAGCAGTGTAATAACCTTCTCATAATCAGAATATCAGAAGTAGAGAAGAAAGAATGAATTAAAGAAGAAACGAATTGAATAATAACCTTTTAGAAGAGAAACCGATGAAGAAATCTGAACAGATGCTTGAGGGTCTTCCTTGGCTTCGAAGGAGAGGATCTAGGGCTCTTCCCACGTTCTCCAAAAGTTTAGAACAGATTGTGATTGGAAAACATGGAGTTCCCCCTTTTAAATAGCACACAGAGTCCAAGATTTACTAGGATTTCACCAAACTGACCACACTGATTGGTTGGTTGCCAAAGAGGAAGATCTAAGGTCCTTTCCACGTTCCATAGAGAGTTAGAAACCTAGTGGGAATGTTTACCACGAAATTAAAAGAAATAAAGCTTTTAAAAACCTTAAAAACAGAAAATTACCAAAATGCCACTGCCTAGACAGCTTGTTCAAAAATAGGGATTTAATGGGCCTAACTTCAATATTTTTGGATGGGCTTCTTTCAACGCATCATACTACTTACCTAGTATGGAGGGATGTCTTCAAACCAGGTCCAACTAAGCTTTAGGTCCATCAACCAAGTTCTTCTTCACTAGTGAGTAGTTCAATACCAAATCAATTAAGGTTTCCATAAGGAAACACCATCATCAATATCCATGGGTTTTGGGTCAAACACCACATCTTCTACTGAGATGGCCCACAAAGACATCATCCCTCATTTTGGGACATTGGATCAACCCTAAGAAAAAGGTCTGACATGGCTTCCTAAGATTTTCAAAGATAGTAAAACTGAAATCACGGTCAAACTTCAAATCAATATTTAAACAAAACTGAAATCACGGTCCAACTTCAAAGTCAACATTTAAACAAACCCTTCTTTACCTAAAACAGATAGGGTGACCTGGCTAGGTTTGGGCTGGATTTCACACATTCCCTGCGAAGGGAAAGAAGGCTTCTAGAGGACCAGAATGTTGGTCAGAATTTTCGGGAAGATGCCCAAAGACAAGGTAGAGAACTAAGAAGAACTGGGGAATTCCCTAGAAGAGACGAGCGATTCGAACAACCGCAAGGAAGCACTATGCATTCAACGATAGGGTTGGAAGCAGGAGTGCGAACTCACTCACCAACCCCCAGGCGTGCGGTTCGAGACAACGCTCGCGTCACAGGTGACCGTTCAATGCATATTGGCCAAGAACTAGCCAATATTAATCAGATGCTCGAACAACTGACTAGAGGAAGAATAACTAACGATATATATTCGGTCATCAGAAAAAACCCGTTCACCGAAGCGATAGCCGGATATCAATTTCCTCACAATTTTCGGTTACCAAATTTTTCTTTGACGGTTCGGGAGATCCTATTGCTCATATCAGTTATTACCAGCAGACTATAGCAGTGGCTGGTAATTCAGATGAAATTCTTTGCAGAGTATTCGGTTCATCTTTGACAGGAGCAGCGCAGAAGTGGTTCTCGAACCTTCCCTCGGGAAGGATTGTGGACTTTGAGGAGGTAGCACGAAAATTCATTAGTTGATTCCAAAGTGGAATTTAGATCAAGAAAACCTAGGAAACCTTGTTCACTATTAGACAAGGGAAAAGCGAATCAATTCGGGAATATCTGAAAAGATTCAACAGGGCCACAATGGAGATTGAGAATCTAGATGAACAAGTAGCTAAGACTGCTTTGTTCACTGGACTCACCAACCGGAGACTCTTGGAGTTATTACTTCAGGATATGCCTACCACCTATGCTGAACTGGTACAAAGGTGTCAGAAGCAGGCAGAGGTAACAGAGATCTTGGATGTGCATCAGGGAGACACGAAGGCCTCTGCAAAGGAGCAGAAAGCTCCCGAGAAAATGCAAAAGCCCAAGCAGCATGTTTGGGATCGATTTGGAAGGCCCCATATGGCGTGGCGACAGAGGTCTCCCAATCAAAGCGAGTATACACCCTTGAATACTCCTCGGGCAGACATCTTAAATATCATCAAGGGGAAAAATATCCTAAAATGGCCACCGAAGCTTCCAACAAAGCTTGGGGAGCGAAATATGGAGAAGTACTGCCATTTCCATAAGGATTACGGACACTATACCAATGACTGCAGGCATTTAAAGGCCAATATCGAGAGATTGATATCGCAAGGTCACCTATCCGGCTTCATCAAGGGGAGATGGACAGAACCACGAGGAACCGGTGACAAAAGGGAGCATTCGGTAAGTCGAGAGCGGCCAACCGAAGCTACTAAATCTAAGAAAGGAAAAGAAGTGATCGATGCTACTCGATCACCCGTTTTGACAATATTTAGAGGACCCGAACCTGAGTCACTCCGAAAGTTGAACGCCAAATCCAAACTTATTGGAACTGGAGAAACGCAGAAGCGGAAAAGACCAAATGGTGAGGGTTCGATCACCTTCGGTGAAGATGATGAGAGAGACGTATGTATACCTCATGATGACGCCATAATCATCAAGGTAGAAATTGCACGCCGAGAGGTGCACAGAGTATTGGTTGACACAGGGTATGTTGCAGACCTTTTATCTTATGAGGCTTATCAAAAGCTCAAAGTCGAGGAAGATCTAATGGAGCCGTCATCTATGCATCTTTACGGCTTTGCCGGGTCGTCAGCTATAGCTGAAGGATCAGTACAACTAGATTTATCAGTTGGAAGCTTCCCCAAAGAAGCTACTATTCGGGTGAACTTCCTGGTGGTTCGGGAACTTCTGGCTTACAACGTCATTCTCGACAGGCCATCCTTATCAAAGTTAGGTGCTGTAGTTTCGACAAAGCACTTGAAGATAAAATTCCCAACTAATATGGGAATCGGTCAGGTTTCCTCTGACCAAAGAATATCCTGACAGTGCTACGTGGCGTATCTGAAAGATAAGGAAGGCTCGAGGAAGGCCACGACATTGCCAATAGAGATATGGGACGATCGAGATGAGACAGAAATGCAAAGATCCGAGCCAGTAGAAAGGTTGGAGCAAATCCAGCTGGATCCTGACAGAGAAAAAAGAATTACTCATATCGGATCCGAGCAGCTGGAGGAATTCAAAACAGAACTGAAGTTATTCCTTCGGGAAAATAGTGATGTGTTCACATCATTTGCGGAGGATATGCCAGGAATAGATCGGTAGGTAGCAAAGCACAAACTTTGGATAGATCCAAAGGTAAAACCAATTATTCAGAAAAGGAGAAACTTCTCGATAGAAAAGCACGAGGCCATCAAGGGCGAAGTCGAAAAGTTGAAGAATTCAAGGTTCATTGAACCCATCAAATGCCCAATCTAGTTGGCCAATGTGGTAATGGTCAAGAAGGCAAATGGAAAATGGAGAATGTGTACAGATTACACAGATCTCAACAAGGCTTGCCCAAAGGACTGTTATCTGTTGCCCTGGATAGAGCTTTTAATAGATGCCACCGCTGGATATGAAATGTTAAGTTTCATGGATGCATATTTGGGGTATAACCAATGTCACATCCACCCAGCCGGTACCCTACCTGGCATACCCGAGTGTGTGATCCACAGCCCCGAAGACCAGGTATCGAGTAATCAACCTCCCACATAGACCATAACATAATCATGAACAATAATAATCAATGTGCAAAAGATAAACCAAAGATCCAAATAAGGAAAGAATAAACCATATATATAATCAGAGTGTCTAAATCAATAAGTAAAGTGAGGCGGAATCCCACTCTACAACCAGCGGAATAGTAGTTCTAAAAGAAAAGGAACATAATGAAATCTAATCCCAATAGCAGGTACAATAGGTAACTAAATTGTTCTCAATCTTATAGACAACATCTCTATAAGTATAAATCTCAAAAATGGCATAAGGGCGCTTCCACTCTATGGTCGGGCTAAGCATCGTACGCAGCATAACCACCCGCGGAATCTTCAGTGTAATTGTCGTAACCGCAATCACCTTCCTGGAGATATGCCTCTTCTCCTTGCGCTTCTTCATACGAGCAGTCATGATACTCAGGACCTATAGAGTAGTCTAACAAAACATTGTACAAAAGGAATGAGTTTCAAAGAAACTCAGTAAGGCAGTTAATCCATATCAACATATATAGCAGGATTTCAAAGCAAAGTAAAATGCTATATGATATGAAACACATGATGCAATATGATTCTAACTCTATGTATGCTGGTCTCTATTGGCAGACATGCTTTAAGTCATAACACCGTACTTCTTTAGGAAGGTCTCATCACACAACGCCTTTTGGTAGTGGGTCCGGCATCCCTCGGGACATTCCATGGCTGGGGGTATAGGTCACCACTCTCTCACATCACCATTGGTCTAAGTACCGGCACATGTCAGGGTCAAAACCTAGCCAAATGCAAGTCTCCTACTCAGTTACATCAAGTCAGATCCAGATACGTCCATTCCTCGCCCCTGGCAATCCTTTCCAGTATCCTTCACACTAGAGTCCTCATAGTCCCTGACTACGGACTCATCAACCCTATAGGTCATCCACATATGGTAAACGGGAAGCTCTCATGTCCTCTCACGGGTTGGTTACAGGTCTTAAGCGCCCGTGAGCCCAAGTCTAACCATATGCAACCCTACCGATAAATGGTCCCCACAATGTGATTCTTGTCCTCTCACGGATTGGTTACCGGTCTTGAGCGCCCACGAATCCCCATTGCTACCATGGGTCGTTTGGTCTCAATACCCCTCCGATTAGGGTCTGACATAATGGGACATCCTAGCCAAACACTACTAGACAGCCCTAAATATGTCATTCAGCAGTTTAGGAAGGTTTCCAAGGGCATCTCCAGAAACATCCCATAATATTCCCTTAGTAGTCCAAGGACAGAAGTGTCAAAAGGACACCTCCCCTTTCCAAACCATACTTAAGCATACACAAGCATCAATCCATAACATCACATATATGGTAACTTCATATATGGAAAGAAATCAATAATAACATTCAACTTGTATAAAACTGGTAAGTAAATCATACATGAGTCAATTTAATATAAACAAGTAATGCTAGTGATATCAAGACAGTACAACAGTAGTATAACATTGTAAGAATCTAATTAAAGAAATAAACTAACAAGATTCAAATATAGAAACTAAGATATACAATTTATGTTGTTAAGGAAGTAACCATCCTTACCTTATATAACTCGCAAAGAAATCTTAAGAATTCAAGTAAGATCTTGACAAACTTGAGAAGAAGGTCCTAAACAAGTGTATACAACATATTAAGAAAGATCCCTAAAAGGAAAGATATCAAAACATCCAAAACAGACCAAATCTGGAGTTGCTGTACTCATTGGTCGATTGGATTGGTCTATTGTCCTAGTCGACCAATCAGTCGACCAATTGACAGTGGCCTTCAAAATCAGAGTTTTTAGAATAAAGAACCGAATTTGGTGGTTCAAAAGGGTACCAAACAAAGGGTAAACTACTATGATAGCATCCTAGTATATAGAGGACTTCAAAACACTAATCGAATCAAGTCTTCAAGTTACAAATTAGGAAACAAAAGTTACCATAATTAGATCAAATCATAGTTCTTGAAGAATTCAAAGTATAAATCATAGACAAGAACAACAGGATGATGGATCATTGATTTTGATAAAGAAATCATGAAAGGCATGCATAGATCTTCAAGAAAATAGATCTAAGACTGAAGAACATGGATCTAAATAAGGAAACAAAACTTACCATAGATGTATCAGTCATGATTCTTGAAGAAAGCATGGTATGATAAAGGAGAAACAACTAGAGATTGATAGATCATGGATCATGTAAAGAAAACACAGCGATTGACTACTAATATGATCAATAAAATAGATCTGAGAAGATTAGAATTTAAATCAAAGATGAACGAAGACAAGATCATGATTTAGATCATGATTCCTTCAAAAGCTTGCAATGATCATGATTAAGAACATTGCTTTAGCCATTAATCCTTAGGAAGATCATGAGAGATAAGTACAGAGATGTTTGCAACAAAGAATGCAGCATCCTCTCTACTGTCTTATCCCAAAAAGGAAAGAAAAGAAAGATGAAGAAGAAGAAGAGAGTGTAGACATACCTTTTTGTGTAAGAACACGAGTTTTGACGAAGATCCGTCAAGATAAACACCAAGAACGTAAGGGAAATGACTTGCAGAGGTCTTTGGTTCGTTCCAAAGAGTTTGGAGGTAGAAAATACGAAGTAGACTCGAGATTGGACTTAAATAGAGCAAGCAAGACCTAATTAGCAAAGACAGAACCCATTGGTCGATTGGATTGGTCGACTGGTCCAGTCGACCAATCAGAACAGCAAATCCAAAACAGGGAATTGAAGGCTTAGATCAAATCCAAACATAAAGGGGTTTTGCACACCCACCAAGTGACTTACCTAGTAGGTAGAAATGCCTTCGAACCATGACAGAGAGCACTCCAAGTCCATCAACTAATCCGATCTTCATCAGGATTCAGTTTCCATAAATAGAACACTGTCATCAACACTCATGGATTCAAAGCCAGTCACCAAGTCTTCCACTGGGATGGCCCATAGCTGATTTCTCGCTTTACTTCAGGTTGTCGGACCTACAAACAATAGGGTTTCCGGGTCAAGGTTAGGGCTGAGTTTCACAACCAAATCCTCATGAATCAGGAGGATGAAGAGTTTACTACTTTCATGACCGATGTGAAAGCTTCTATTACAAAGTCATGCCATTCGGCCTAAAGAATGCAGGGGCTACTTATCGAAGGGCGGTAAACAAATATTCAAGGATTTGATCGGGAGAAATATGGAGGCATACGTTGATGATATGCTGGTGAAAAGCACAGCAAGATCAAAGCATATTGAAGATTTGGCAGAAGTATTTTCGGTACTCCGGAAATACCAGATGAAGCTGAACCCAGAAAAGTGTGCCTTCGGTGTATCATTAGGGGAATTCTTAGGTTTCATGGTGTCTCAAAGAGGTATTAAGGCTAACCCAGCCAAAATACAGGCTTTGATTAACATGGAATCTCCTAAGACCGTTCGGGATGTACAATGCCTAACGGAAGAGTAGCTACGTTGAACCGATTCATCTCACAGTCGGGAGAAAAATGCCTCCCTTTTTTCAAAGCACTCAAGGATTTGAGGGGCAGTAAGGAGGCAAAATGGTCAGAAGAACGTCAAAAGGTGTTTAAAAATCTGAAAGAAACACTGGGTAAACCACCGCTTTTATCCCGACCAGAGAAATGAGAAATTCTGCAAATTTAGTTAGCAACATCACGCTCGGCGGTAAGTGCGGTACTTGTTCTGGAGAAAGACAAGAAGCAATGGCCAATCTGTTATGTCAGCCATGTGCTCCTCGATGCAGAAACGCGATATTCCCAGATCGAGAAGCAAGCTTTGGCTCTTATGATAGCGGTCAGGAAACTAAGGCCATACTTTCAAGCACATCCGATAGAGGTATTGACTACTTCTCCTCTTAATAAAGTTCTTTGTAAGCCTGATTTGTCTGGAAGAATGGTAGCATGGTCAGTCGAGCTGAGAGAATTCCAAGTAAGTTTCAAGCCTTGAACGGCAATCAAGGCCCAAGCATTGGCCGATTTTGTGGTAGAAACCACTACACCGACTGAGGAAGTAGCCGAACCCAGTATTCCAACCATGTGGGAGATATACGTAGACGGCTTGAGCAATAAGCAAGGAGCTGGGGCTGAGATTCTTTTGAAAAGCCCGGCAAGATTCACAATTCACTATGCTTTGAGGTTCACATTCGAAGCAAGCAACAACGAGGCAGAATATGAGGCCTTGATAGCGGGACTTCGTCTGTCAAAAGCACTGGAAATAGTAGAGGTAACTATATTTAGTGACTCACAGCTTATTGTCAATCAAGTGCAAGGGGAGTATGGTGTCAAGGAGCCCCAATTGCAGAAATATCAAGAAATCGTGCAAGCGTTGTAGAAGGAATTCAAGAATCTGAAAGTATGTCGGATTCCAAGAAAACAAAATGCAATGGCAGACGAGCTTTCGAAACTGGCTAACGCCAAAGAAAATACTATAGACCCTTTGGTCTACATTAAGGAACTAGCATTCCCAAGCAGTCAGAAAAATGAGATATCCTATATTAAAATATTGAAATTGGATGTTGGATGGACCCAATCGTGGAATATCTCAGAGATGATAATCTACCAGAAGATCCAAAGGAAGCAAAAGCAATCAAGGTACGGGCGTTAAGGTTTGTAATGCATAATGGAAGGTTGTACCGAAGATCTTATGCTGGATCCCTCTTGAGATGTTTGGGTCCCGAAGGATCAAAAAGCGTTGGCAGAAGTTCATGAAGGAATTTGTGGGGCACATATGGGCGGTCGAGCTCTGGCCCACAAAATCTTAAAGCTCGGTTTGTATTGGCCAAAGCTTCAAGAGGTGGCAATGGAATACGTTCGTCGCTGTAGCAATTGCAAAATCCATGCCATAGTATCGAAAAGGCCAGCTGAAACCCTAACATCAATTCTAGACCCCATCCCCTTTGCGATGTGGGGAATTGATATTATGGGAAAATTCACCAAGGCTGCAGGCGGAAGAGAATATCTCATCGTAGCAATTGATTACTTCACCAAATGGGTAGAAGCTAATGCTTTGGCAACCATCACTGAAAATAATGTGGAAAAGTTCGTATTGGAATCTATCATCTATAGGTTCGGGATGCCAAAAATCCTTGTAACCGACCATGGTACACAATTCGACAATCCAAAGTTCGAGCAGTTCTGCAACACTTACTTGATTGAACATCGAATGTCATCAGTAGCATACCCATAGAGCAACGGGCAAGTGGAGTTTACCAACCGAACGCTACTCGATGAATAAAGGAAAGACTCGAGTTTGACAAAGCCTTATGGGTTGAAGAATTGCACAATGTTCTATGGGCCTATCGAACTACAGTTCGGACTCCCACCGGAGAATCTCCATTTAAATTGGCTTATGTATCTGATGCATTAGCACCCGTCGAAGTAATGGCTGGGACACTTCGGGAAAGAGAATTCGAAGAAAAAGTAAATGAACAAGGATTGCCAGATAGCCTCGAACTACTAGATGAAGTTCGGACAAAATCAGTTGCCCGAACCCAACATTATCAGCGAAGGATAGCGTCACATAATTCCCGAGTAAAGCGTCGGCAGTACCAAGCGGGAGATTTGGTGTTAAGGAATACTTTAGCTTTAGATCCCCGCCATCAAAAGAAATTAGATCCTTCGTGGGAAGGACCTTATATGGGAAGGACCTTGTATTTATTGCTCATCATGAACATGATTGAATAGGTTTATGAATAAATCAGATAAGTAGTCTAAACCCCATATTTACATCTGTTAATACGTATCTTTGGATGATGTATTTCCACCAACCTTAACACTCTATATTGCTTGATTACTTGCAATTTTCTGATTATCTTGACACACCTGACTTATCATTTCCATCCATAGGGTGGCCTGTCCATATAAATGGGATCAATTTATAGAACTCCTAGAAGTTTGAAAGGGTATTGTAAGGTACCCTGTTCAAAGAGGATTTTGAAAACTTTTTTTTATTTCAAGTGATCTAAGGTGGCCCAACACATCCAACAAAGGCCTGTAAATGCCCCTCTTCATAGAAGCAATTTAATTCAAACTGAAGAACTTAGAAGAACTAGGGACCAACTTAATATAACCTTTAAGGGAAGTGATGAGAAAAGATATGCATAGCTTAGGCCTTGTATCTAGTATGGCCTCAAACAAAACTAATTAGAAGGCAAGAATCCATGTAGCCTATCCCATTTAGTTTGGACAAGATTTCATCTTGTTGTCATCGTTGTTTATTTTTTGTAACAGCAGTTTGATGGTTAACTTATAGGTAGCAATCCAATCGATGTGACTGAGACCCGAAAACATTTCAACATTGAATTTTCTAAATTAAAGTTATTGTATCTGTATGGTTGGCAATCACTCTTTTGGTTGCGTGTATATAGAATTGATTTCAGTTTACCATACAAAGGAGATGTCATCATTTTATCATTTACAGTAGACACTGATAATTGACCATTTACTAGCGTGTATTCCACCAGCTTGATCAACATATTGCTTGTCTAGCTGGGATGCTTCAAATCTAGACCCAGTATGTCTCAATTTCTCATCATGACAGAAGGATGAAGATTTGATGTTATAAGAATACATCTATAGCGTAAAAATCAGGTTTTTCTATTCAGTGATTATTTTAAGATTCCGGATGGCAGTTTTTCCTTCTCTATTCTTTTCTGGCATGGAACCTTCTTGCTTGTACACTGTGTATGACTGGGTTCAGGAAATTTTTAAACGCTGGCTTGCGAGGTTTCGTAACAGGGGTTTTGGAATGTTTATACTGAATCAAAAAACAGACAGAGAGAGAGAGAGATTCTGACCTTATAATCCTGTTTTAAGAAGTCAACATTTGCACGGTATCACATTGCATCTCGCGCTCCATGGTGCTGGCAACAGCGCCGCAATCGTCGCAGAGAGTCTCAGACGGAGAAGAGAGCCGCCGTTGTTTCACTTGCAGAGTAAATTTGGGTTGTGCTTACTCCGAGCGGTAACCTTATCAAGTACCCAAAAGGATTGACGTGCAGTGGAGCCAAAAGGGGTGGATTTTTTTGTTGGCGCCTGCGCGGGTTATCTCCCTTGCAGGCTCAAGGAGGCAACACGTATTATTGTTTTGATCTAAGGATTAAAAATTGGGGTATTTTAGTAATGTGATCATAACTAATACTATGAATTTGCAAAAGCTTGTTGGAGAGCTTCTCCCCTTAGAATTGACACAAATGAATTTGCAGGTAACTCTATTCATGATTGGATGAATTTTTTGGATACAAAATTTGGAGATTCTGATCATTCTAAACATGTGCATACAATCATTAGTATACTTTGTTGGGTTATTTGGTATGCAAGAAATGAATTTTTATTTAGTGGGAAGAGTGTTTCACTTTATAATGCTATAACTTGGATGAGTAGGTTACTCAGCGAAGTTCAGTGGGTGCAAGATCATACTTCTTTCTAGGGTCTAATTGATAGTATAGACATCTCAGCAAGCAACAGTAGTGCTTCAGATACAAATTTCTCACCACCTCAAACTTGTTTCAAGGTTTTCTCAGATGTTTCGTGAGACAAATCTTCAAGGCATTCAGGGAGGAGCAACATTGTTTGGAGTCCTATAGGACATTTTGTTCTTGCAAATACTATTTTTGGGTTTGATTTTTCAGCACTTGCAGTAGAATTAGAAGCAATTAGAGACGTCCTATTAGTTATTTGTAATTTGCATATTAACCAGGTTGTAATCTTCTCAGATTGCCTCGTAGCCATAAAGGCCTTAAATGGCCAAGTCCAGTCTCTAGATTGGCCAAGTCATGGGTTAGTCTAGGAAATTCTGAGGCTCTCTGCTAGTTTAGTTTATGTAAGTTTCTGCTTTATCCATAGATCTTGTAACTCTCTTGTTGATTTCTTAGCCCGTGGCTCAAAAAAACTTCAGTTTAATTGTATCTGGTGGTAGTCCCCGCCTTGTTTTGTAAACACTAATCTCCTTTCCTTTAGCATTAGCCTAGAGAGTTTAATATAAGTTATTATTTGTTAAAAAAAATTAAAAAAAAAAAAAGATCATTAACTTAAAAAGATCTCACAAATTTACAAAATCCACCCCAATGATAATCAAATTCACTATGAGGGCCTCTTTCTCCCTTTCATCTTTCCCGAGTCCCAACCCAACCCCAAGCCATATCCGGATTTAACGGATTGTGAGAAAGGAGCAACACTCGATTGTGAGAGAAGTCGAAGTACCACACCAAAATTTTCCTTTGTTGCTGCAATTTTATCCCCAAAGAAATCATGGGAACTCAAGACATTTTTTGGGTTAAAACCCCTTTCTCTGCAACTAGGCTACAACTAGGGTTTAACTGAAAAGGAATATGAGATTTGGTGAAGAAGATGGATTTTGAGTGGTGGTATTTTTTTTCTTTTTTTCTCCTCAAATTATAACGACAACACGGAACATTTAAGAGTTAAAATTTTAGTCTTTAGAGTAAGAAGGTGGTGGTTTCTTTAAACTTAAAATGCTTTCACCGACGTTATTCCCTGCTCTTTTTCTCAAGCATTCATCTCTCTCTCAACTCAGGAATGGGATTTATGACACCAATTCCTTTTTTTTTTCTGGTAAGACTCAACTCAGTGTCTTCATATCCATTTTTGGATGCAAAGACGCGGTAGAGCTAATAAGATCTCCTCGCTAGGGTTTTCTTGAATTCGAATCGTTTTCTAACTCTTCCAAGTATGGCCTTGTTTTGTAAATTATCCTAAATTAGGGTCGTGTAATTGTAAGTTGTAATTTTTTTTTTAATAAATAGACTTTAGTAAAACTGTTGGATTAAACGTGTGAGACATGTCGAAACCTTGTGCCTGCATGGACAATATCCGCGTAGGCACAAACAAAAATCCAACCAAATGGGAGTTGAGCTTCAATGATGCGCAATTAATGCGTAGCGCTGAGCTGCTTGTGGTCCAGACCAACTCTGGTGGTAATCTCAACCACCCTTTTTGAACTACACTACTAAAACCAAAAAAAAAAAACAAAACAGGTGGTCGAGATAGAATCTTTACCACCACTTTACATCTTGACCGTAGGCAGCTCAATAATGGGCAACACTGAAGCCAAATTAGCCAAATGGACTCTTGAAGAGTTGAAGTACGCTACACTGGCCGGGTATATGAAATGTCCTACACCTAACGGGAACTCATCAATCATCAGTCATCATTCATTAATGGGCTAGCAATTTTTTTTTCTTCTACTTTTGGTTTTTATTTTTACATTTTATCCCGAGGAAAAAAAATTATATTAAGCATGATGAGGATTACATCGTGTTGTCAGAGTGAGACGTCATATTTAGATTAGTCCTAGCATATCCATTAGCTCCAGTTACTTCCTTGATTGTCAGGTTAAAATTTGTAAATAATGGGGGATTGAAAAGTAGAGCAAGCAGTCACTTTTAGGTTTTTCATTTTAACCACTATATAAATAAGACTTTGTCAAATGTTGTAGCGGCCACACTATCTTTGGAGACTTTGGTAATAGGGATGTGAATCTATCATCGTTGCACCATATATAAGCGATTGGAATATTTTCCTTCTTTGCTAGGTTTAGTCCCATAGTGATTGCAAAAAGGGTAGCACCAATCTTATCATTCTCATTCACATCACTTGCCTCCACCATCATAAGTTTGCCATTTGCACTTATCCCTCCACTCCATCTTGCTTTCTTTAAAGATGCATGAAGTACCCCTACACAAAAAAACACTGGTGAGTGAGATAGAGATAATTCATTAGAAATGTAATGTAATTGAGAATAATATTATCAATAAAGGGTGGGTGAAGTTCTTTAGGTGGGTGTATAGTTGAAGATTCCGATTGAAACTCCGTTATCCAAAAACAAATATTATTCATAACTCAAACCGGGTTGGGTTTTTGTTTCTTAAACATCACATTATTCCTTTCTACCCATAAATAAGAACAAGTAATACTAAAACTGTAAAAGAACCATTGAGAGGTTTCTTTGACCAACAATGTGTCAACTAGAAAAGAAACACAAAGGTGTAGTATCGAATCTCTGGTGGTTAAGTGTTGAGTTCGAGTCCCAAGGGTCCTACCGCCCAAATCCTCTTGGTCCATTCACATGATATGAACAAATGCCATAGATCTCCGTCTTATCTTCACATAGTTCACACACAGGGTCCATTTTCGACCATCAGGCAAGAATAGACTTAACTGACTACATACATTCAATAGACGCCAAAAGAAAGATTTAAACTTCGGGTGAATGGGTAGCTTCCAGAAGAATTTCCACCAATGTGTCAAGGTATTGCAACTAATGAGTACTTCTGTCTCTGCAATGCTCCCGCAACTTAGCAGATAACTTGCCATTGGAATAAACTTTTGATAACTACCTATCATTGGAAGAAGTTAGTAAAAAATTAGATAAAGCAAGAAGAAGGAGATTAAAAGTTGAGAGATACTCCCTGTTGAGCTCCAAGTTTCTCATCATTTGTGCAATTAGGGCCATTGAAAGCTGGCAAACTACATAATTATTAGCAACTAGGGCTTGGATTTAGTTTGCCTTTGAGTAGGTCGTGCATCCATGCATCTGGCCACTTAATGCCTTGTCTGTGGTACTTGGATTGGTTGCTTGATATTCTGAGTAGGGTAGCCACCAAAGAACAAATGCACGCCCTAACTGGATGCAGAGAATTTGCGTGCCTAGGGCTCCATTGGGTTTACATTAGATTGAGCTTTCTAGAACTCTAATTGGCACTCTAACCTAATTTAAAAAGTTAGGTTAGGCAAGCTAGATTAGACATTTAACATTGACCTTAACCATGAATATAATCATAATCGTAAAAAGTATAAATGATACATAATTCCTTACCATTACACTGTTTTCACAACAAATTCTTACAAGATGGGTTAAGTAAGTGAACTAAATATTCAACCTTAACCTCACTCTTCCACTCAAACAAACGTACCCAGCCTAACCTATTCTCTTGATTAGGCTTTTGAGCTTATTGTTCAGGTCCTAGATGGATCTGTACATTAAGGCCATACTTGCATTGTTGTTAGTGGAATTTTAATAGTAAAGCATGGACCATTCATTTCCTTTTGGATGGAGGACACATGTCCATTAGTCACATCCAAAGGTCAAGATTAAATTAAAATAATTTTTTTTTATATCTTTAAATCTTACCTCAACCTTTGGATGTGATTGATAAATATGTGTCCTTCATCTAGAGGAAAATGAATGGTACATTTATTTGTCAGAAATGGACCTAATAAAGTTCCGCTTATTGGCAACCCTCACACGACGTGAATAACTCCACTCCCATTGAAAGTCTACTTTGCCCCTCTAGCTATTTTTGGATCTCTCATACTAAAACAAAATAAAAAAAAAAGGTAGGTTTTTATCCGTTCTTGTACTGACACCCTCCCATTACCACCAGTTGGCCGTTAGATTTTAGACACGTGCACGATTCCAATTCGATGAAGATAAATCCATCTAGAAAAACACACATTTCATAGTCCTCAATCTTTGCCAATGGTGTGGGTTAGTAAAGCGGTTAAAGGCCCAACCTCCCACAGGGAGTTCTTGGGTTCGCACCCATTCAGAGGCATTAATATTTTCATTCCCATCCCCATCCTAGTATATTAGACCTCCTCGTGGGAGGTGTTGGGTCTTAAACCGCTTTACTAACCCACCATTGGCAAAGAATTGGAGACGAAATGTGTGTTTTTTCAGATGGATTTATGTTCATCCGATTGGAATGATCCACATGTCTAAAATCTAACAACCAATTGAAGGTGTGTTTTTTCAGATGGATTTATGTTCATCCGATTGGAATGATCCATATGTCTAAAATCTAACAACCAATTGAAGGTAATGGGAAGGTGTCAGTACAGGAGCAGATAAAAATCCACCAGTGGGGGGGGGGGGGGGCACTAAAGCTTGTACATTGGCTCTACGCTTGTTTTTTTTTTTTTTTTTTTCTTCTTTCCTTTCGCCCAATACATTTTTAATTAGTCCTTCTATCGTCCTTAAGTGTCGTTATTTTTGCCCTCGTTCTGATGGTTAACACCTTTATTGCTTTGTTCACAATGACGATCCAGTTCAAGACTTCGAGTTCTAACATCTACCATTTCTTCCTGCTCTTCGATTTCCTTACTTTTTTTTAATTTTTTTTTAAATTTATATAAAACAAAAGAAAATCTAAAATGAGAATTACACAATCACATTACCCATATTTAAGTCCTACCTGCATTGCTGCATCCTGCATGAGACCCACTTCATATATAATTGTTTTTTCCACTTCAATCCAAACTGATACAGGACAAAGGACACTAATGCAGACGAACCTGATACCTCCTTAGGAAATAAAACATAATAATAGCACCATTTAAGCAACACTGAGAGCTAAGAAAATTAAATCAATAAAGGTTAGGTTGAAACTGTACAAGCTAACAAATGTATACAACTGTCAAAGATAAGAAGCTCTCCGGATCTGCTAGCATAAGGACTAAAAAGATGTATAGCATCTTTCTCTCATAGATCCAAAAATATTTGAGGTAGATACTGCCACTTCCTTTCATAGACCCAATATCTGCTTCAAGTATGGTAGACAAAACTAAAGACCAACTTGACTGATCTCGCTTGTCCCCTTGGCATTTGATATATTTTACCATTGAGGAAGTAAATTTCTGCAGTAACGAATAGAGGACCTACATAGAAACAGTAAGTAACAAAAAACCCATTTGTCAACAATGCAGACAATGCAGTAGTTGTAGTTACTTCACTGAAGAAGTGAGTCTGTGATGCGTCCAAAATCTGCTCAGCCCTTAGATCCTCTCGTGATGACCTGCAAAACAAAAGCGTCAGATGTGGCCCGACCGCGAGGGTCGGGAGTCCACCTCCGAAGGCTAAGTCCTTTGATGAACTTAATCACAAATGGCTCTGCTAGAAACACAGAGCTAAGGAATGAAGAACTGGGAAAGGTGATCTAGATCGTGAGTCCCTGATAGTTTACATCTACCAGTATGTATTTGAATCTGAGTCCCTCACCTTGTATGGTAGTGAGGTTTATATAGAGTGTACCTTCGAATCTCCTTCATCGGATGCACTTGAGCCTTCTTTGGGTAGTTGTTGGATCTTAACAGTTAGATCCGTTGAGCGATAGACTTCTACTAGTTTGGACTAGTAGAGGACTCCTGAGATAACCTTTAGGTTATGCGATGTTTATCCCTTCGATAATGATTAGCCGCAGCCGTCAATTCGAGTCTGCCATCATTAGGGTAATTAACCTAATTCATAAGTTGAATTAGGGCGTGCTTGTAGCTGAATAAGTTTTCTTTCTCAGCAAGCCACCTTACGGATTCGGTTCGCTCGGGAGCGAGTCAATTCCTTCCGTCTCGACCGGAGTCGAGGATCAAACCAGGTATGAACCCGGTTCGATCATATTTCCTCCATATCATGAGTGTGAAATCCCACCTAATCCTAACCTTGCTATTGTGCCAAATCCATACCTACCATATGCATTATTTGATTTATTCTCTGTCGACTGTCGTATGAGTTGCCTAGTTTTGTTTGCTAGAAGTTCACCCTGAAACTGATCTTTTCTCCCTTCTATTTCCTCTTGTGCCTTCTTTTCCCTTTGATAAGGGGGTGATCTTAAGTCATTCCATGACTGATCCTCCTATCTCTGCTGTTCTAGAGTGGATCTCCATACACCCTATAACCCTATGAACTCTCCACATAATGATTTCAAAGAGAAATCAAGTGTGATCTTCATGATTTGTTATTCCTTCTAATTGTTTCAAAACTTCAAGCTTTTCATCTCCTGTTCCTCAATCAAAGGTTAGTAATCTCTCTTGTGTTGTATTAATCTACTTTTACTATGTTTTATTCCTTTGTGATTAAGATTTAGAAGAAGATGCTGCATCCTTGCAACCATCTCTTCTACAATCTCCTGTCATTCTTAAGGTTTTATGATCTTCATATTGATCTTTACCATGATCCTTATGAAATCTTCATAAAGCCATGATCTTACTTTACTCTTACTATGTTTTATTCTTTGTGATTGAGACTATGAAGAAGATGTTGCATCCTTGCAACCATCTCTTCTACAATCTCCTTTCATTCTTAGGGTTTTATGATCTTCATATTGGTCTTTGCCATGATCCTTGTGAAGTCTTCATAAAGCCATTATCACACTTTTGATTTGATTTCAAGGCATGTTAGATCTATCCCTTGTTTTCTTACAAAAGTTTTACTGTTAATTGTTTTCCGAAGATTTTGGGAGAAGAAAAGTCAAGATAAAAGCAATGTCCTCCATCTCCTTAGAATCCTAGTACTCTCCCAATTTTGAGGACGAAATTATTTTAAGGGGGTGAGAATGTGAAATCCAGCCCAGACCTAGCCCGGGGTACCCTATTTGTTTTGGGATAAAGAAAGACTTGTTTAATGTTAGACCTTGAAGTTGGACCTTGATTTCATTGTTGTAATCCTTGAAAGCCTTAGGAGGCCATGTCCGGCCTTATCCTTACCCTGACCCGGCCCGAAAATTGTATTGTATGTAGATCCAATGACCCGAAGTGGTGGGAAAAGTCCTTGTGGATCCTTTTGGTTGATGATTTGGTGTCAGACCCCAAGCCCATGGACATTGATGATGATGCCCCTCACTTGAGAGCATTGTCAGTGTTAGTTTTGAATCTGCGCACCGAAGAGGGGTGAATTAGTTGAAATACCTAATGAACTCCTGTACACAATCCAAAGGTAGTCCCTGAAACTAGACTTCTTGATGGACTTGTAGGAGAAAACCCCACCCAATTTGACCCCATATAGCCCTCCAAATCCCTGTCCGAAGTTGCTGAACTATGTCTGGCAAATCCTGCTTGCGCATCGAAGAAGGTGAGCTTAGTTGGTAGACCTAATGAACTACCATGCTTGATCCAAAGGTATTTCTGGAAACTAGACTTCTTTATTGACTTGTAGGAGAAAACCTCACTCAATTTGACCTTGTATAGCCTTCCGAATCCCTGTTCGAAGTTGCTGAACTATTCTTGAAAATCTTGTTGAGACTCGTTGGTCAATACTTGTTGGTCAATACTATCAACCAAAGGTATCCACCAAAACAAACCCAAAATCGTGAAAATGATGCTTCTTGGATATTCCTTTGTCCTTTTAAGTGAAACCTCGAACCTAAATCATTATTTCACTCATTTCAACATCTGAGAACGTGGGAAAGCTCCTCTAAGCCTCCTCCTTGGCTTGGGTGTTGATCTTCTTCAAGAATCATTGTCTCTTTTCTCTAATCTCTTCTCCAAGGTATGTAATCTCTCACTCTCTCTCTAATCTACTCCTACCCCATCTTGTTCTTGCTACTGAGTTTGTGAAGAAGGTGCTGCAACCTTGCAACCACCTCTTCTACAAGCTCTCTTGGGTTGATTAAACCTCCCTTCATTCTTTCCATGCTATGTTTCTTATACTTGATATTCTTGCTTTCTTATTTTTGATTTCCTCTTCATGGAAACATGAGTTCATCTTCTTAATCTGATTTTCTTTAGCAAATAGGTCTGATTATATGCTCATCATTCTATTGATTAAATTCCTAAGTTCTTTTGCAATTTCAATTGATTCCATTGAAGAACATGATTCTTGCAAGTTTAAACCTAGGACCTCAATTTGGGGGTTTTCAATTTGACCATTGGATAATGTTAATTCTTGCTACGTAGTCTCTTGCTACTGTTCTTAAGCATCCCTCCAAGTTTCATACCAATCCGAAACCCGGAAGACCAATTTTGAGCCAAAACCCAAAGAAATAGCCAATGCCATGATTAACAACTCTTGAACTTGATATGCCAATTTGGGCATTTCTAATTTTACAATTGGATGATGTTAATTCTTTGATTATTAGTGTCTCCATATTGTGTTTGAACTGTTCCCCAAGTTTCGTATCGATCCGAGACCCGAAAGACCAATTTTGAGCCAAAACCCAAAAAGCCAGCTTGCTGTCCGAAATTCTTTTGGTCGATGCTTGTTGGTCGATACTATCGACCCAATGTATCGACCAACAAGGTTGCTGTCAGAAACTTTTGCCAAGTTTTGATCCATTTGATCTCCAATTGTTTTGATTTCTTCTCTAATACTTCATGTATGTTTGTTTAGGGCTTTAAGAATATAATTGGACCATTCTCTTGTGACTTCGGATCATCTTCTTCACAATTTGAGGTAAGGACGATTATTGCCATATAACATAGACTGTATGACTTTTACACTGTTGTTGGTAACTTAGTAGACTTAACTTATTAGTTGATTTTAGATATCATATGACTACTATAGTTACCTTATGACAGTAGTACCATGCTTAATTACTTGGTTTATCATGTTTACTTATTCTTGTCATTTATTTATACACTGTATTATGAGATGTTATGACATGTTTTCAATATGATAATGTATTGTTGATATGTAATGGATGGAAATAAGCATGTGATTGCTTAGGTATGATTTGGGATTGGGGAGTGCCCTACTGGTACTTCTGTCCTTGGACATCGGAGGGAATAGTATGGAATGTTCTCCGAAGATGCCCATTGACACTTTCCTGGATCATTGGATGACATACATAGGACTTGTCTAGATGTATGGCTAGGATGTCCCTATCATATCAGACCCAATTCGGAAGGGCATTGAGACCGAACGACCCGTGGTAGTAGTGTGGATTTGTGGGCGCTCAAGACCGGTAACCACTCCGTGAGAGGACATAAATTGCTATGCGGATACCCGGAAGGGGCCATTTATTGGTAGGGTTGCAAATGGCTAGACTTGGGCTCACGGGCGCTCAAGACCGGTGAAATGATCCGTGAGGGGACGTGAGAGCTTCCCGTTTACCATTTGTGGATGACCAATAGGGTTGATGAGTCCGGTGAGTAATATCCGTGACTCTAGTGTGAAGGATACCGGAAAGGATCCCGAGAGGGGAGGAATGAACGTATCTGGAACTGACATGATATGATTAAGTAGAGACTTGCATTGGGCTAGGCTATACCTTGACATGCGCCAATACTTAGACCAAATGGTGAGGTGAGAGAGTGGTGACCAAAACCCCTAACCATGGATTTGTCCGAGAGGGATGCAGGACCCAATTCCCCCCCCCCTCCGGTGATGAGTGACTGAGACTACCTAAAGAAGTATGGTGCTATGACTTAAAGCATGTCTACCATAGAGACCAGCATACTTAGAGTTAGAATCATATTTGCATCTTATGTCTCATATCATCTGCATCATTTCATGATTGATATCATATGGCTTATGTATTATGGAATAACTTTCCTTGCTGAGTTCTTTTGAACTCACTCCTTTTTGCAACATATTTGTTAGACTTTTCTGCAGGTACTACTACTGTTGACTGTGACGGTCAACACTTTGAGGACTAAGTTGGTGACTCATACCACTTTGGCTACGGTGACTACATCGGTGAAGGCTATCAGTTCAAGACTTATATTTGTCAGGAGTAGATCCGACCTGGTTTAGTTTCTTATGATTATGTTATTGAGGAGACATTGTATAAATTAGAAGAAAATGTAACTTAGTTGCTTACCTTTTTATTTCTCTTCTTTGGAGATCTGGTTGTAACCTTTACCTTATTTCGATCTACCTTCCCCACACGTTTGTAGAGTATATTTCCGCTATACTCTATAGTTGTCTTTTGATTTGGTACTTGTTATTCCACACTCTGATGTTCTTTGTGATCCTTCTATGATCATTTCTTAACTTTTATTATTAGATTACTTGAATACTATAAATTGTTCTTGCTTTTGATTATATTATTGTGATAAGTGGATATGATCGTTCCTAAACTGGATCTGTTGGGCTGTGGATCACTCCCGAGTAACCCAGATAGGGTAGCCCCTGGGTGGAATTGGGGCGGGATGTGACAACGAGCCCCCCAGACCAAGCGTTCGGTCGATCCCGAGGGCTTGGTTTTTAACTGGGTTCTTCGTCAGGCAATAGTCTCTCCGTGTTCCATTAAATGTCATATCACATTTAATGCGGTGGTCACGTTTCCTCGAGCGTTGTGAGGGTAATGCCACGTGTCTCCTTGCAGTCGATCTGTCGTGGCTCATGTAACCCAAGCGACGGTTTCCGAACGCCTGTTTCGGATCCGTGAGTTCAAACTTTCAAAACGTCTTCTAATCTCGATCGTTGATTTTGAATCAATCTCTATCATTCAGATTCCCGAACACTCGTGCGGGTGCTTTAAAAGCGGTTCATTGTCTTCGTAGGTTTCATTTTTCCTGTCCGGAATTTGAACCTTTGTCGTCTGCTTCGCGCCTTCCTGCTCTCAAGCTTTTGCCTCACTGAATATGTAATTTTACTGGTCTTTTTCTTTTTGTACCTTACTGAAACAAGTAATGGCAGATAATAGGGTTTCTCTGGTACCCAGTGTTAGTAATAGTAGTGGTAAGGAAGCTTTTGCTTCTCCTCCTTCCGAACAGTCGGATAGTGATAACAAAACCCTAACTGTCCTCTGGCGCGAGTTTGCTGAAGTTTCTCAAAAAGGTTTAGAGAGAAAAACCGAAACTCCTTCGGTCTTTCCTGAGTCTGGATCTTCCAAGACTTCTAGGATAACTGCCGAGTCTTCTAGGCAGCCTCAAACTTCCAGGTCCGATGGCGGACCTGGCTCTGTTCCTCCATTTTCAAGGAGGAAACCCTTCTTTCAGCAATCCAAGATTTTGATTTTCCTTCTTCTTATCAGGTTAGGGCTCCCCATCCTGATGAGAGGGTTGATTCAACCCTTTCGGGTGAATTTTCTCTGTACATAGATGCACTGGAAAGCGGGGTTCGCTTTCCCTTTTTTAATCCTTTGTTCTCAGCCGTTCTGAATCATTAGGACATTTGTCCTGGAATGCTCCTTCCCAATAGCTAGCGTCTCATCGTCGGCTTCTTGGGTTTGTGTTTTGAACTTGGCATTACGCCATCTCTTTCTCTCTTTGTGCATTTTCAAGTTCTTTCTTCTGGTATCTGCGAAGTCCAAACGTTTCCTTGCCTTAGTATACCATTCACTATTTCCATTGAATCGGTAATACATCCATTATCACAATGGCGGTGCGACGGTTGGAGGTATTCTTGCATCGGGTGCTCGCCTCCACATGTTTCCATGTGGCTTCCCTCTGACCGTTGATCTTGCTTGTTGCGGATTTCGAAGCATCATTTCGATCTGGGCCATTGGTTGTCTTTAGCTCTCAACCGTCGTCTTAATACCTGAGGCTATTTAAAGCCTTCGTGGGTACTCTCCATCTATCATGCTATCTGCAAGTTAGATTTGCTAAAGCGACATTCCTTGCTCCTGCTTGCTTCCATATTACTCGTACTCCAACAATAACTCTATCAACTTCTGAACAAGTGAGTTTTTTGATTACTCATCTCTTTCCCCCTTCCCCCGAGTAAACTGCATAGTAGTAGTACTTGGGGTTTAGTTAATCGGGTTTGGGTATTTGACAGAGAACTAGGGTTTTCCCTTGTTCTTGTTGTTGTTGGATATCTGTACTGATACGGTTTTTTCTGTGTATACAGTGGCTCCCAGAATAAATCCGAACTTTATTAGAGCGAAATCTTGTAAGAAAATCGTTTCGTCTGCGGTGGTTGGGGCCAGTGAGGTGGTTTCAGCTAGTGAATCTTCCAAGCGTAAGGCGACTGCTGTTGGTGAATCTTCAAGTCAGATTCCCACAGTTTCTATTGATGCCGTCCCTATGCCTCTTCTGCCCGAAATGATCGCTCGTTTTTCCCAGGAAGATCTTGATCACTCCGTTGTTGATGGCGCTGCTGACGCCCCTGCTGCAGAGACCGTTTGTGCACCCCCGAAGGAGACTCTTCGGGCATCTGAGGCAACTATGTTAGTGTCTGATGAAGGTGTGGTCCCAGCAGGTGCTGCTCCTATTTCCAATTCTAGTGCTTGTTTGGCATCCACCTCCTCTCCTTTGGAGTTGGAGGATTTTGCCACCAGGAAGCGCCGTCGGGTGACAAGTGATGCAGTTCATCCTTCTCTTGGTGTAGCTCATCCTTCTCATCCTTTGCCCGAATTAGTGTCAAACGAGTTTGACAGAGCATTGGAATGGTGCACTGCTGCTCGAATGACTTCTAAGAGCGCAGTGCTTTCCACACTCCCAGATGAAGTCTTTATGAAGTCACTGGTGATGTAAGTCTTTCTTCATTATCTTTTGATTCTAAATATTACTCTTCTGCTCCTTTTTAACTCGGAAGTTGTTTGTAGGAGTCTTACTGATAACTTCCACATCCAAGTGGAAGCAGCCTCTAGGCTCAATAGGTTGAGCAATGAAGATTCTAGGCTTCGGGAAATCTCTGAAGCTAAAGATGTTGAGATTGCTCGCCTTAGGAAACTAGCTTGGGAGTTTGCAGGAGAAAAGAGTTCGGTGATCGATCGTCTTTGGTCAGACTTGGATGATGCCAGGGAGAAGATCCGGCAACTGGAACGAGGAGTTGGAAAGTCAGGAGCCAAAGGATCTGAAACATTACCCCAAAGGCAAGCTGTAGTTCCTTTGCCCGAATCCCTTCCAACTGATGTTCGCAGAGCCTGCGTCTTCAAGTATTTACACAGTAAGCCCTTTGTTGATATGCTGAGTGCTTATAACTTGCAGGCATATCGGGATGGTGAGAACGAAGTTTGGGAATCAATATTAAGGAAGGATCCTCATTTTGATACGACTCCCTATAGTTTTGTTTGTCATCCTGAAGTATTTACCAACATGAGCCTTCCTCCTCCTGACTGGACCAAAGATAAGACTGATCCTCCGCCTTCCGATCCAGATATTATGCATTATCTGGAAGATTCTCCTGTTTATTCTCCCTTGGAAGGATTCAATTATGACGAGCTCGCCTTGAATGCAAGTTTGGCCGAGGACCATACTTCTCCTTGACAAGCTAGACAAAGAGTATGAAATTGCGGAGGATTTTATACATACTAAAATGTTTTTTGTAATCCTCATTTCTCCTCTTCTTTTCCTTGAATCTATACCAATGATTGACTCATGTGTTTGTTCTAGCAAAGTTGTGCCGATCTTGTATGACTTCTTAATGATCATTGATGAGGACTTTCTTTTTGGACCGAAGATTGTATCCAGCTCTTGTAATCTTATGTTTGATGTTGAGACCGGTCTCTTCTGGTCTTTCGAAGAAATAAGAAATTAACTTCATCTTGAACTTTGCTAGCCACTTGAATCGTTGTTGTACTAGGTCTTAGTTGTTTAGAACAATGCCTTTACTTAAAGATTTCCGAAGAAATACAATACGTCTGAGAAGGAACTCACTCGGGTTTTAAACCGATGCCTTTACTTAAGGATTTCCGGAGAAATACAATAAGTCTGAGAAGGAACTCACTCGGGTTTTAAACCGATGCCTTTACTTAAGGATAACTTGAAAATTCAATAAGTCTTGAAGGAACTTACTCGGGTTTCAAACCGATGCCTTGCAGAAGGAACTCACTCGGATTTTCATCCGATGCCTCGACTTAAGAAATTCCGAAAAAATTCCATAAGTGTTGAAGGACCCACATGGATTTTCATCCGATGCCTTATAGTTGGATCTTGTTCTTGAATGTGGTGTATGATGCCCCCAATCAAAAGATAATTTGTTGAAAGCCAAAAATTGCATTGATTGAGTTGAAAATGTTTACATCACCAACAAAATTGAAATCATCATCAAGGATAAAAAATTTTGAGATGCCTGGCATTCCACGAACGATCCAACTCTTTCTGGGTGTTGATGTTCTTCAGCCTGTAAGCTCTTGAACCAACTGGTTTTACAACCATGTAAGGTCCTTCCCAGGAAGGGTCCAATTTTCTTTGGTGACGTGGGTCGGAAGCTAAGGTGTTTCTCAACACCAAATCTCCGGCTAAATACCGACGATTCTTCACTCGAGTATTATAATGAGACGCTATCCTTCTTTGATAATGTTGAGTTCGTGCTATTGCCTTTGTCACATCCTCCCAGCCGGTACCCTATCTGGCATACCCGAGAGTGTGATCCACAGCCCGAAGATCAGGTATCGAGTAATCAACCTCCCACATAAACAATAACATAATCATGAACAATCATAATAAAAGTGCGGAAGATAAACCATAGATCCAATAAGGAAAGAATGAATCATATATAAATCAGAGTACTAGATATAATCAGAGTGTCAAAAACAGATATGTAAAGTGAGGCAAAATCCCACTCTACAACCATCGGAAAAGTAGCTCTAAAAGAGAATAAACTAGACAAAATCTAATCCCAGTAGCAAGTACAATGGGTAACTAAATTGTTCTCCACTTTATAGACAACATCCCTATAAGTGTAAATCTCATAAACAACACAAGGACGCTTCCACTCAATGGTCGGACTAAGCATCGTACGGAGCATAACCACTCGCGGGATCTTCAGTGTAATTGTTGTAACCACAATCACCTTCCTGGAGATATGCCTCTTCGCCTTGCGCTTCTTCATAGGGACCGTCATAATATTCAGTACCTGCAGAATAGTCTAACAAACATTGTTACAATAAAGGAATGAGTTTCAAAGAAACTCAGTAAGGCAGTTAAATCCATAATAACATAAATGGCAGGATTTCAAAACAAACATAAATGCAATATGATATGAGACAAGCAATGAATGAATGAATCTAACTCTATGTATGCTGGTCTCTATTGGCAGACATGCTTTAAGTCATAGCACCGTACTTCTTTAGGAAGGTCTCAATCACTCATCATCAGTTGGTAATGGGTCCGGCATCCCTCGGGACATTCCATGGGGGTTAAGTCACCACTCTCTCACATCACCATTGGTCTAAGTACCGGCGCATGTCGGGGGTAAAACCTAGCCAAATGCAAGTCTTCTACTTAGTTACATCAAGTCGGATCCGGATACGTCCATTCCTCGTCCCGACGATCCTTTCCGGTATCCTTCACACTAGAGTCCTCATAGTCCCGACTACGGACTCATCAACCCTATTGATCATCCACATATGGTAAACGGGAAGCTCTCACGTCCTCTCACGGGTTGGTTACCGGTCTTGAGCGCCCGTGAGCCCAAGTCTAACCATATGCAACCCTACCAATAAATGGCCCCCACAATGTGATTCTTGTCCTCTCACGGGTTGGTTACCGGTCTTGAGCGCCCATGAATCCCCATTGCTACCACAGGTCGTTCGGTCTCAATACCCCTCCGATTAGGGTCTGACATAACAGGACATCCTAGCCAAACACTACTAGACAATCCTAGATATGTCATCCAACGGTTTTAGGAAGGTGTGCGAGAGGGCATCTCCGGAAACATCCCATAATATTCCCGTAGTAGTCCAAGGACAGAAGTGTCAAAAGGACACCTCTCCTTTCCAAACCATACTTAAGCATACACATGCATCAGTTCATATCATCACATATATGGTAACTTCATATATGGAAAGAAATCAATAATTGCAATCACTTTGTATATAATTGGTAAGTAAATCATACATGAGTCAATTCAATATGAATAAGTAATGCTACTGTAATCAAAGTTATGCAACAGTAGTATATCATTGTAAGAATCTAATTAAGGAAACATATCTATGATATTCAAATATAGAAACTAGATTCATGCTATCTATGCAATTAAGGAAATAACCATCCTTACCTTTTATAACTCGCAAAGGAATCCTAAGAAATCAAGTAAGATCTTGGCAAACTTGAGAAGAAGGTCCTAAACAAGTGCATACAACATATTAGGAAAGATCCCTAACAGAAAAGATACCAAAACATCCAACACGGACCAATTCCAGAGTTGCTTTGTACTCATTGGTCGAGTGGATTGGTCGACTGGTCCAGTCGACCAATCGATCAACCAATGCGACAGTAGCCTAAAAAAAAACAGAGTTTTAAGATATGAAATCCGAATTTGGTGGTTCAAAAGGGTACTAATCAAGGGGTAAACTACATCAGTAGTATCCTAACATATAGGGGACCTCAAAACACTAATCCAATCAAGCCATCAAGATCCAAATTAGGAAACAAAAAGTTACCATAATTAGATCAACCATGGATCTTGAAGAATTCAAGGTAGAAATCAAAGACAAGAACAATAGGAGAATGGATCATTGCTTCAGGTAAAGGTATCATGAAAAGCATACTTAGATCTTCAAGGAAATAGGCTTAAAAGCATAAATCTAAATAAGGAAACAAAACCTACCATATATGTAACTATCATGATTCATGAAGAACACATAGTATGGTAGAAGAGAACAACTAGAGATTGATAGATCATGGATCATGAAAAGAAAACACAGCAATTGACTACTAACATGATCAATATAGAAGATCCAAGGAGATCAGAATTCAAATCAGAAGTTAAACAAAGACTAGATCATGGTTTGATCATGATTCCTTCAAAAGCTTGCAATGATCATGATTAAGATCATTGTTCTAGCCATTAATCCTTAGGATGATCACGAGAGACAAGTCCAGAGATGTTTGCAACAGAGAATGCAGCATCTCCTCTACTGTCTCAACTCAAAAGGGAAAGAAAATAAGAGATGGAGGAGAAGAAGAGAGTATAGACATACCTTTTGATGCAAAAGAAAGAGTTTCGACGAAGATCCGTCAAGAAAATCACCAAGGATGCAAGGGAGATGACTTGCAGAGGTCTTTGGTTCGTTCCAAGGAGTTTGGAGGTAGCAAATACGTAGTAGACTCGAGATTGGACTTAAATAGAGCAAGCAAGACCTAATTGCCAAAGACAGACACTCATTGGTCGAGTGGATTGGTCGGCGGTCCGGTGACCAATCGGTCGACCAATGCGACAACAATTCCAAAACGCAGGGAATTGAAGACCCGGATCAAATCCAATCCTAAAGGGGTTTTGCACACATAACAAATGACTTACCTAATAGGTAGAAATGCCTTCAAACCATGATAGAGAGCACTCCAAGTCCATCAACTAATCCGATCTTCATCAAGATTCAGTTTCCATAAATAGAACTTCATCATCAACTCTCATGGATTCAAAGCCAGACACCAAGTCCTCCACTGGGATGGCCCAAAGCTGACTTTCTTTTTTTTCTCTCTCTAGCTCCCACCCACAACCAAACACCCAACCGGGGCGGGGGTGGGGGGGGGGGTTTGGGCCTTGCCCCCGTCTCCCCCCCCACGCACCACCCCACCCCCCCCCCCCCCTCCCTTGTTTTTTTTTTTCCCCCCCCCCCCCCCTCATCCCCCCCCCTTATCCCCCCTAGGGCCAATGCCTCGGATCCATATGCTAACCTTGAATGGAGTTTCTCCTGTGGGTGTTCGAACCATAGTTCTATAGGCCCACAGTACGTTATGAAGTTCTTTGACCCAAGAAGCCTTGTCAGCTTCGAGTCTTCTCTTTATTCCCTCCAGTAGCGTTCGGTTAGTAACCACTACTTGTCCATTGCTGTGGGGGTATGCCACTGAGGACATACGATGCTCGATCATATATGTTCCGCAAAATTGCTCAAATTGCTCAAATTGCGGACAGTCAAACTGAGTACCATGGTCCGTGAGGATAATCTTTGGAATCCCAAAGCGATATATGATTGACTCAAGCACGAATTTCTCCACTTTTTTCTCAGTAATTGCTGCTAGTGCACTGGTTTCAACCCATTTCGTGAAGTAATCAATTGCTACTATCAGATATTCCCGTCCGCCTGACGCTTTGGTGAATTTGCCCATGATATCAATTCCCCACATCGCAAAGGGAATGGGATCTAGAAGTGAAGTCATGGTTTACTGCCGGCGCTTCTGTGTTTTGGTTTGCTTTAAACCCCCCCCCCCCCCCCCCCCCCCCCCTTTTTTTTTGTTGGGCGGCCGCCCCGCGGAGGAGGGGGGCGCCTTCGCCCCCCCCCGGGGGGGGCTTGTGTCCCGCTTTGCCCGAGTTGAGATGAGGTTCTATTTTTGGAAACTGAATCCTGATGAAGATCTGATTAGTTGATGGACTTGGAGTGCTCTCTATCTTGGTTTGAAGGCATTTCTACCTATTAGGTAAGTCACTTGACTTGTGTGCAAAACCCCTTTAGGATTGGATTTGATCTGGACCTTCAATTCCCTATTTTGGTCTTCTTTGTCGGCATTGGTCGTGATTGGTCGGCTGGGCCCGATCGACCAATCCACTCGACCAATGAGTCTTGTCTTTGGCAATTAGGTTGTTCTTGCTCTATTTAAGTCCAATCTCGAGTCCACTTCGTATTTGCTGCCTCCAAACTCTCTGGAGCAGACCAAAGACCTCTGCAAGTCATCTCTCTTGCATCCTTGGTGTTTTCTTGACGGATCTTCGTCGAAACTCTTCTTTTTGCATCAAAAGGTATGTCTACTCTCTCTTCTTCTCCTCCATCTTTGTTTTTCTTTCCTTTTTGAGTTGAGGCAGTAGAAGAGATGCTGCATTCTCTGTTGCAAACATCTCTGAACATGTTCTCATGATCATCCTAAGGATTTGAGGCTAGAACAATGATCTTAACCATGATCATTGCAAGCTTTTGAAGGAATCATGATCAAACCATGATCTAATCTTTGTTAAACTTCTAATCTGAATTCTGATCTCTTTGGATCTTCTATGTTGATCATGTTAGTAGTTAATTCTTGTGTTTTCCTTCCATGATCCATAATCTATAGATCTCTAGTGTTCTCTTCTACCTTACTATGTGTTCTTCATGATGCATGGTAGTTACATATATGGTAGGTTTTATTTCCTTATTTAGATTTATGCTTCTAAGCCTTGTTCCTTGAAGATCTAAGTATGTTTTCATGATACCTTTACCTGAAGCAATGATCCATCCTCCTATTGTTCTTGTCTTTGTTTTCTATTTCAAATTCATCAAGATCCATGGTTGATTTAATTATGGTAACTTTTTGTTTCCTAATTTGGATCTTGATATCTTGATTTGATTGGTGTTTTGAGGTCCCCTATATGTTAGAATACTACTGATGTAGTCTACCCCTTGATTAGTACCCTTTTGAACCACCAAATTCGGATTTCATATCTTAAAACTACGATTTTATAGGCTCTTTTTATGCATTGGTCGTGATTGATTGGTCGGACCGATCGACCAATCCACTCGACCAATGAGTACGGCAACTCCAGATTTGGTCTATGTTGGATGTTTTGGTATCTTTTCTGTTAGGGATCTTTCCTAATATGTTGTATATACTTGTTTAGGACCTTCTTCTCAAGTTTGCCGAGATCTTACTTGATTTCTTAGGATTCCTTTGCGAGTTATAAAAGGTAAGGATGGTTATTTCCTTAATTACATAGATAGCATGAATCTAGTTTCTATATTTGAATATCATAGATATGATTCCTAAATTAGATTCTTACAATGATATACTACTTGTTGCATAACTTTGATTACGGTAGCATTACTTATTCATATTAAATTGATTCATGTATGATTTACTTACCAATGTTATAAAAGTGATTGTAATTATTGATTTCTTTCCATATATGAAGTTACCATATATGTGATGATATGAATTGATGCATGTGTATGCTTAAGTATGGTTTGGAAAGGAGAGGTGTCCTTTTGACATACGTTCTTGGACTACTACGGGAATATTATGGGATGTTTCCGGAGATGCCCTCTGGACACCTTCCTAAAGCTGTTGGATGACATATCTAGGATTGTCTAGTAGTGTTTGGCTAGGATGTCTGTTATGTCGAGACCCTAATCGGAGGGGTATTGAGACCGAACGACCCGTGGTAGCAATGGGGATTCATGGGCGCTCAAGACCGGTAACCAACCCGTGAGAGGACAGGGAATCACATTGTGGGGGCCATTTATTGGTAGGGTTGCATATGGTTAGACTTGGGCTCACGGGCGCTTAAGACCGGTAACCAACCCGTGAGAGGACGTGAGAGCTTCCCGTTTACCATATGTGGATGATCAATAGGGTTGATGAGTCCGTAGTCAGGGACTATGAGGACTCTAGTGTGAAGGATACCGGAAAGGATCGTCGGGGACGAGGAATGGAAGTATCTGGATCGACTTGATGTAACTAAGTAGAAGACTTGCATTTGGCTAGGTTTTACCACGACATGCGCCGGTACTTATACCAAATGGTTGTGAGAGAGTGTGTTGACTTAACCCCCTGCCATGGTTTGTCTGAGGGATGAAGGACCCATTACCAATCGGCTGCTCAAGACCGGTGAAATGATCCGTGAGAGAATCCAAGATATCTTAAATGGTTGAGGATGTGAGTGGACCTTCCTAAAGAAGTACGGTGCTATGACTTAAAGCATGTCTGCCAATAGAGACCAGCATACATAGAGTTAGATTCATTCATTCATTGCTTGTCTCATATCATATTGCATTTATGTTTGTTACGGAATCCTGCCATTTATGTTATTATGGATTTTTAAGCGCCTTCTTGAGTTTCTTTGAAACTCATTCCTTTATTGTACAATGTTGTTAGACTATCCTGCAGTCTTGAGTACTATGACGGTCCCTATGAAGAAGCGCAAGGCGAAGAGGCATATCTCCGGGGAAGGTGATTGCGGTTACCACAATTACTACGAAGATCCCGCAGTGGTTATGCTCCGTACGATGCTTAGTCCGACCATTGAGTGGAAGCGTCCTTGTGCCATTTATGAGATTTACACTTACAAGGATGTTGTCTATAAAGTGGAGAACAATTTAGTTACCCAATGTACTAGCTACTTTGGGATTAGATTTTATTTAGTTTATTCTCTTTAGAGCTACTTTTCCGCTGGTTGTAAAGTGGGATTTTTGCCTCACTTTACTTATCAGTTTGATACTACGATTATATCTATTATTCCGATTCATTTATGATTCATTCTTTCTTTATTGGATCTATGATTTATCTTCCGCACTTTTATTATGATTGTTCATGATTATGTTATTGTTTATGTGGGAGGTTGATCACTCGATACCGATCTTGGGCTGTGGATCACACTCTCGGGTATGCCGGATAGGGTGCCGGCTGGGAGGGCGTGATGATTGGTATCGAGCCTTTGGTTCGAGGAGATCCTAACCACAAAAGACAACAAGCTGAACATTCTGAGTCATTGATCTGAAATGACTCTTCTACTCTTAGAAGTGAATAATAGAACAACTTGAATTAGAAACTTGACCTTTGAGGCATAACGAGAACATTTACGAATAACATACCATAATTATACTTGAACAAATGTCACTAATGCAAGGAAAAGAAAGTTGCATAACATACAATAATTAAAGAGGAACAAAATGAACTTCATTAATTTCAAAAGTTTTTACAATGATTACATCTGAAATGCATAAATGGAAATCCTAAGGTACGGTCTATCTAGGTGATCTTCTCGATCTCTGTATGCTCCGAACTCCTCTGCTAGGTGAGTCACACGATGCTCTATCCTATCCTGTCGTGACTCCATCCTCTCGTACATCTGCTCTGTCGACCTCCATTCTCTCTAGCATGGAAGTCATCGATCTCATCTGTGCTCCAAGATCCGAAGTCTCCGGAGCTGCATGTGAAGGGCCACCTACCTCGAAGTGTGATGAAGGAAACTCGTGATGCACGGGCTCGGCCTCGCGCATATCTGCATCATCTCCGGCCTGATCATCACTATCGGGACCGATATCCTCTCCTCCATCCTCTGATCCACTGATCCTCATCCTCGATTCATCATCATCCTCACCCTCCGGACCGGGAGATCTCTCTGGCTACTTTGTAGTCTCATCGACGAATGGTCCGAGTCCCAATAGAGTATCCACTGTGATCCGGTGTCCTTTGGTGTATCCTCGAAACTCACCCCGAAATGCCCGAAGATCAAAGTCGGTAGCCTCCCATAGCAAAGGTTCCGCATGCTAGGCCGCGAGAACTAAGTCCGGCATGACCTGTGAATGATGTAGGAGAGATCGATCTCGAAGCCCATGTAGATGCGGTAGATGACTAAGGCCTCCATCAACTGTGACCCGATGGTGATGTCCGGCTTTCGGCATAATGTTTCGGCCGACTATGCGACCGATAATCCGTGCGAGAATCCGTCATCCGTCCGCTGGTCCACGGTGTGAAGCATCGACGGCTATCCCATAGCGTAGAGCATATCTCGCGAAGCTCGTACGGCATCGGATGGCTGTCCCGGATCTGCTCCTGCGGTATCCACACACCTGCTTGTGGATAGTAAGGAACTGCAAGATCTCAGCCGGTGTCCGGGTAGAGAAGCGAATGCGAGTCCGGAAGACCACTGCTCCACGAGGACAAGTCTAAGTGGATGTCCTTGGCCTCGAGCCTCCTCTGTGTAAGTAAGGTTCTTTGAAGAACAACCTCACTAGTTCCGGGTATACCGGTAGATCCTCGGTGAAGAGATGAGTCCACTGCAATGTGTCGAACCTCTGCCGAATCCTAAAGGCTACGAGCTGGCGTAAGTGAAGTAGACGTCCCATCTCGATATTGCGATGGCTGAAGTAGGCCTCGTACGGGAACTCGGCTTGAGGTGTGTCAAACATGTCTGGTCTCCTAACCTCCTGTCTAGGCTCTGAAGGAACCTGACCTCTGCCCCTAAGAGCACCTACGATGCGACCACGACCTCTACCTCGTCCTCGCCCTCCCCTTTGCATAGTGTATCTGTGAAAGAGACAAGAGACAATTCCAATTAGTGCTATTTTAAGATTTGAGCCAAAAGGGTATTTTCGTAATTTTTCGGAAAATTTCAAATTTGGGGGAAATTTGATTTGAACATACTAGCATGTGCGCAATACTTGGAATTTCATGTCTATGAAGTTTGTTTGATGAAAATCGATCGAAAACTTGGATTAAAGCGAAAAATTCAGCAAGAAGGAAATTTGGGGATTTTGCAATTTAGGTCAAAATTGGATTTTTGAAAAGTTGAAATTGGTTAAATCAAATTGTATGGACCTATCTACAATGTCATCTTGAGCATGTAGCATTTGATCTCGTGCGAAAATTTCAAGCGGTTTGGGAGGAAACGAAATTTTTCTAAAGATATCGATTTCGGTATAAAACTTTGCGAGATGAGCACCAATATGTTAAAACTTGTTGTCTATGCATGGCATTGTGTTTAAAACCTAAGGAATATGTTTCTAAGCATTCCTAAGCATGATTTCTAGCATTGGATACAAGTAAAGCATGGTTTTATTGAAATGCAAGCATGAGAAGATGAAAATGGAAGGAAGATTAAGAGGTTTACCTTGTTTGTGAAGATGGTGTGTTGTGGTGTTGTTGTTGAAGCACTAAATCACCTCAAGAACACTTGTGGGAACTCTTGGAGATTTTCCCTAGAGCTCTCTCACCTTTGGAAGAAGTTAGAATGAGGTTGGAATGTGAAAATGAGGCTTATAATGCGAATTTTCGCATTACATGCATGTGGTCGACTCATTGGTCGGTGGGTCGATCGACCAATCACTCGACCAATGGTCACGAGACCTCATTTGCTGTTGAATTTTTGGAAAATGTGATTTTTGCCTTATGGAATATTGTTTGATGACTATATGGATATATTTGAGCATGATTTAAGTTTTCAAATCATTTGGACTTGTGGTTTATGTTGAATCTTCGAAATTCGGTATTTTGATGTTCTCGGTTTTGCGAGAATGGTTACTGCGAGAAGTGGGCGTGGTGAATCCGGTGGTCATGGAGGTGGTGAAATACCTCGGGGAGGTGGTGAAGTACCTCATGGAGGTGGTGGGATACCAAATGTTGATCGGGGTACTCATGAGATCCCTGGTGCCCCGAATGTTGGAAGTTTCGAGAGATATTGCCAATATTATGGGCAATATGATGCGGCGACAAGCGGCTCGGTTCAACCGGAGATGTTGGTGGGTTTCATGACTCTGCATAATGAGACCCGGGCTGGTGCTAATGTGAATCCTCATGCCGCGATCCTGAATGCGGGAGGTTTAGTGGAACTCCTCATACTACTTTGATGGAGAGTTTTACGAAGATGCAAGTACCCACTTTCCTTTGGAGTTACCAAGGACCCCTTGTTTCCTAACAAGTGGCTTCGTGAGTTGGAGAAGGCTTTCCGACATCTGCAATGCTCGGAAGCTCGAGAAGATTTTGTTTGCTTGAGCGAAGTTGCAACAAGAAGGCGATGCATGGTGGATCTCCACTCGTCTGTTTTGGAAGGTTTGCATGCGGGAGTTGTAACTTGGGAGTTATTCAAAGAGGCTTTTTGTATGAATTACTTTCCCGAGGCGGTAAAAGATGCGAAGGAAGGCTGAGTTTATGATTACGACTCAAGGAACTCTGTACGTGTTGGAGTACCAACGAAGTTCGAGGAGCTTCATTTCTTTGCTCCAGATTCTCCGAAGGGATGACCTCGCGAAAGCAAAGAAGTTCTTCAAAGGACTGCGCCACTGCCATTAAAGCTTACCTCACGGGTCCGGCCTATAGTGAGCTATGCTCAAGTGGTGCGAGAACTCGAAGAAGTTGGAAGAAACGAGAGAAGGAAAGTGCTCGTGTGCAAAAGCCTTGGCGATCAAGGAATTCTGGTTTGGTGGATCGTAATGACCGTCGTTTTGTGAGACCTACACCCTACCCCACTCCTACCTTTCGGGCTAAGAGTGTAGGTCGGAACACGGGTTTTCAGCGGACCGGCCGGTTTAGACGGTATGGCGGAAACCGACCACCGGCAAGTGCAAGTGCAAGTGCAAGTGCAAGGCCTTTTGTTCGAAGCCCTCTGTTGCAGCCACCCCTGTTGGATCCGGCAATCATGTTTGCTTCTCTGCAAGCAAGCTGGTCATTTTGCTCGTGCTGTCCAGAAGCGGCACCTTGACCTTGCCCCGATGGTGAAGAGTGCTCCTGCTCCTCCCTCGGTAGAGTTTTCGGTATTTCCGGTCTTGAGCGGGATCCAAGCCATGATGTGATTACGGGTACATTGTTAGTCGCTTCTATTTCTGCATTTGTCTTATTTGATACGGGTGCATCTCATTCGTTCATGTCATCTGCATTCATCAAGAAGACTAACCTAAGCCACGAGAAGTTGTCTAGTTGTTTATTGATTAGTACACCTCTTTGGTCTGTTGTGAAACTAGATAAGGGGTTATCTAAATGTCTGTGTTGATTGGTGAGAAGAACTTGGAAGCCAATTTTGTGATTCTTGACATGAAGGACTTCGATGTTATTTTGGGAATTGATTGGTTGACGGCCCACAAGGCTGTGTTCCTTTGTTCCTCAAAGAAGATTCGGTTCCATATTTGTGGAAGTCCGGTCTTTGAATTTCGGGGTGAAAAGAGAAGGGTTTGTAAGAAGGTGCTTTGTGCTGCCTTGATGCAAGTCTATGCCCTAGTGGATGATGCTTCATCCGAAGGCAAGGGTATAGTGGAGAAAAGAGTCGATGAAGTCGAGTTGTCTGCGACTTTGTTGATGTCTTCCTCGATGATCTATCGGGGTGGGCCTCCGGACGAGAGATGTCGAATTCTCTATTGATCTCGTCCCTGGTGCTGCTCCGGTATCTAAAGCTCCGTACGGGATGGCTCCTCTTGAGTTGAAAGAGTTGCAAAATCAGTTGAATGAGCTCATTGATAGAGGTTTCGTGCAGCCTAGTGTGTCACCTTGGGGAGCTCCGGTCTTGTTCGTCAAGAAGAAAGACGGTAGTATGCGCTTGTGCATCGACTACCGTGAGTTGAATAAGTTGACTATCAAGAATAGATATCCGCTGCCCGAATCGATGATCTCTTCGATCGGTTGAAGGGTGCGATTTGTGTTCTCAAAGATTGACTTAAGGTCCGGATATCACCAATTGAAAGTGAAGTCTAGTGATATCTTCAAGACGGCTTTCCGAACGCGGTATGGTCACTACGAGTTTAGAGTCATGCCCTTCGGATTGACCAATGCTCTGCGGTGTTCATGGACCTCATGAACCGAGTATTTCATGATGTGCTTGATAAGTTCGTGATTGTTTTCATTGATGACATCTTGATCTATTCGAAGAGCGATGAAGAGCATGCGAGTCATCTAAGTTTCACTTTGCAAAGGTTGCGAGAAAAGAAGTTGTTCGCTAAGTTTAGCAAGTGTGATTTACGGCTTAAGAGAGTGGTATTCCTTGGTCATGTAGTTTCAGCCGAAGGTATTCGTGTCGATCTGAAAAGGTCCAAGCTGTGGCTGATTGGGAAAGACCGAAGTCGATAACGGAAATAAGAAGTTTTCTTGGATTGGCGGGTTACTACCGAAGGTTTATTGAGAACTTTTCTCGGTTGGCTGCTCCTATGACTAAGTTGACCGGGAAAGAAGAAAAGTTTGTTTGGTCGACGCCTTTTGAGAAGAATTTCCAAGAGTTGAAGGATAGATTGACAAGTGCCCCGGTTTTGACTATACCGATAGTTCCGGTGGTATGACGGTTTATACCGATGCGTCAAAGATTGGTTTGGGTTGTGTCTTGATGCAACATGGCAAGGTCGTAGCCTATGCTTCTCGGCAATTGAAGGATTATGAGCGGAATTACCCCACTCACGATCTAGAACTTGCCGCCGTTGTCTTTGCTTTGAAGATTTGGAGACATTACCTTTACGGTGAGAAGATTGCCATTTTCACGGATCATAAGAGTTTGAAATACTTCTTTACCCAAAAGGAGTTGAACATGAGACAAAGGAGATGGTTGGAACTAGTCTCCGATTATGATTGTGATATTCGGTATCACCCTGGGAAAGCAAATGTTGTTGCTTGATGCTCTTAGTAGGAAGAACCGAGAAGAAGACTTTGGATTTGAATGCTTTGAGTTTACCATTGTGGTCTTCTATTGAGAGTTTTGATTTGGAAATCGTCCACGAGAATTCTGATTTTATTCTTTACGCCATGACGGCAAGATCTGGTCTTAGAGATAAGATTGTTGCTCTGCGAGAGTTACGATCAAGAGTTTTTGATCAAAGTTGAGAAGATTTCTTCGAATCTGAGTCGGACCCCGACTTTGGTATATCCATGGATGGTGCTTTGTTGTTTAGAGGAAGGCTGTGCGTGCACCCAAACGAAGAAGTTAAGAAAGAAATATTGAAGGAAGCACACCGGTCGGTCTTTACTATACACCCGGAAGCACCAAGATGTACAAGGACTTGAAGGAACATTTTTGGTGGATTGGTCTAAAGGCGGATGTTGATGATTTTGTTGCCAAGTGTGAGACTTGCCAACGTGTGAAAGCCGTTCGACAACCTCCATCCGGATTACTTCAGCCTCTTCCTATTCCTAGTTGGAAGTGGGAGGATATCTCCATGGACTTTGTGACTAGCTTGCCTCGGACAAGTAAAGGCAATGACACTTGTGTGGGTGATTGTTGATAGGTTGACCAAATCAGCCCATTTCATTCCTATGAAGATCACTCATACTCTGGATAAGCTAGCAAGGCTTTATGTGGATAATGTGGTTCGTCTGCATGGTGTGCCATTGAGTATTGTTTCGGATCGTGATCCTAGGTTCACCTCAAGGTTTTGGAATAGTTTGCGAGAAGGCCTTGGGAACCCAATTGAACTTGAGTACGGCTCATCATCCACGGTCGATGGACAATGCGAGCGGACAATTCGGACATTGGAAGACATGCTCGGATCTTGTGTGGTGGATATGGGTGGTAATTGGGATGATCACCTAGCTTTGGTTGAGTTTGCCTATAACAACGGTTATCAAGCAACAATAGGCATGGCTCCATTCAAGGCTTTGTATGGCGGTACTTGTAGGACACCTTTGTCTTGGATCGAGACAGGTGAAAGAAAAGTCTTAGGTCTCGAGATGATTGAAGCTACAAGTGCTATGGTAGATATGATAAGAGAAAGGATTAAGTCTGCGCCGATCGAGACAGAAATCTTATGCTGATAAGAGAAGGACCGATTTGGAATTTCAAGTTGGAGAGAAAGTCTTTACGAAGGTCTCACCAATGAAGGGTGTGATGAGATTCAATGTTAAGGGAAAGCTTAGCCCTCGTTACAATGGACCTTTCGAGATTTTGGAAAAGGTTGGACCTGTTGCGTATCGATTAGCATTACCTCCGCCTCTTGCTGGTGTTCACAATGTGTTTCATATTTCGATGCTCCGAAAATACATAGAGAATCCGGAACACATTTTGCAGCAAGCACCTGAAGGACTTAGTGCTGATTTGACCTATGATGAAGAACCGGCCGAAATCTTGGATAGGAAGGACAAGCAGCTGCGGAATCGCACCATCCCTTTGGTGAAGATTCGGTGGAAGAACCATACCCCTGAAGAAGCTTCTTGGGAGAAGGAAGAAGATATGAAAGAGAAGTTTCCTTACCTCTTTGGAAGCACAGGTACGCTTTCAATTTCGGGGACGAAATTTCTTTAAGGGGGGAGAATGTAAAACCCAGCCCTAACCTTGACCCGGAAACCTTGTTATTTGTAGGTCCGATGACCCGAAGTAAAGTAAGAAGTCAGCTTTGGGCCATCCCGGTGGAGGACTTGGTGTCGGCTTTGAATCCATGAAAGTTGATGATGAGGTTCTATTTTTGGAAACTGAATCTGATGAAGATCTGATTAGTTGATGGACTTGGAGTGCTCTCTATCTTGGTTTGAAGGCATTTCTACCTATTAGGTAAGTCACTTGACTTGTGTGCAAAACCCCTTTAGGATTGGATTTGATCTGGACCTTCAATTCCCTGTTTTGGTCTTCTTTGTCGGCATTGGTCGATCGATTGGTCGATTGGACCAGATCGACCAATCCACTCGACCAATGAGTGCTTGTCTTTGGCAATTAGGTTGTTCTTGCTCTATTTAAGTCCAATCTCGAGTCCACTTTGTATTTGCTGCCTCCAAACTCTCTGGAGCACGAACCAAAGACCTCTGCAAGTCATCTCTCTTGCATCCTTGGTGTTTTCTTGACGGATCTTCGTCGAAACTCTTCTTTTTGCATCAAAAGGTATGTCTACTCTCTCTTCTTCTCCTCCATCTTTGTTTTTTTTTCCTTTTTGAGTTGAGACAGTAGAAGAGATGCTGCATTCTCTGTTGCAAACATCTCTGAACATGTTCTCATGATCATCCTAAGGATTTGAGGCTAGAACAATGATCTTAACCATGATCATTGCAAGCTTTTGAAGGAATCATGATCAAACCATGATCTAATCTTTGTTAAACTTCTAATCTGAATTCTGATCTCTTTGGATCTTCTATGTTGATCATGTTAGTAGTTAATTACTGTGTTTTCCTTCCATGATCCATAATCTATAGATCTCTAGTGTTCTCTTCTACCTTACTATGTGTTCTTCATGATGCATGGTAGTTACATATATGGTAGGTTTTATTTCCTTATTTAGATTTATGCTTCTAAGCCTTGTTCCTTGAAGATCTAAGTATGTTTTCATGATACCTTTACCTGAAGCAATGATCCATCCTCCTATTGTTATTGTCTTTGTTTTCTATTTCAAATTCATCAAGATCCATGGTTGATTTAATTATGGTAACTTTTTGTTTCCTAATTTGGATCTTGATATCTTGATTTGATTGGTGTTTTGAGGTCCCCTATATGTTAGAATACTACTGAGGTAGTCTACCCCTTGATTAGTACCCTTTTGAACCACCAAATTCGGATTTCATATCTTAAAACTCTGATTTTATAGGCTACTGTCTGCATTGGTCGACTGGACCAGTCGACCAATCCACTCGACCAATGAGTACAGCAACTCCAGATTTGGTCTATGTTGGATGTTTTGGTATCTTTTCTGTTAGGGATCTTTCCTAATATGTTGTATATACTTGTTTAGGACCTTCTTCTCAAGTTTGCCAAGATCTTACTTGATTTCTTAGGATTCCTTTGCGAGTTATAAAAGGTAAGGATGGTTATTTCCTTAATTACATAGATAGCATGAATCTAGTTTCTATATTTGAATATCATAGATATGATTCCTAAATTAGATTCTTACAATGATATACTACTGTTGCATAACTTTGATTACAAAGAGCATTACTTATTCATATTAAATTGATTCATGTATGATTTACTTACCAATGTTATAAAAGTGATTGTAATTATTGAATTCTTTCCATATATGAAGTTACCATATATGTGATGATATGAATTGATGCATGTGTATGCTTAAGTATGGTTTGGAAAGGAGAGGTGTCCATTTGACACTTCTGTTCTTGGACTACTACGGGAATATTATGGGATGTTTCCGGAGATGCCCTCTGGACACCTTCCTAAACTGTTGGATGACATATCTAGGATTGTCTAGTAGTGTTTGGCTAGGATGTCCTGTTATGTCGGACCCTAATCGGAGGGGTATTGAGACCGAACGACCCGTGGTAGCAATGGGGATTCATGGGCGCTCAAGACCGGTAACCAACCCGTGAGAGGACAGGAATCACATTGTGGGGGCCATTTATTGATAGGGTTGCATATGGTTAGACTTGGGCTCACGGGCGCTTAAGACCGGTAACCAACCCGTGAGAGGACGTGAGAGCTTCCCGTTTACCATATGTGGATGATCAATAGGGTTGATGAGTCCGTAGTCAGGGACTATGAGGACTCTAGTGTGAAGGATACCGGAAAGGATCGTCGGGGACGAGGAATGGAAGTATCTGGATCCGACTTGATGTAACTAAGTAGAAGACTTGCATTTGGCTAGGTTTTACCCTGACATGCGCCAGTACTTATACCAAATGGTTGTGAGAGAGTGTGTTGACTTAACCCCCTGCCATGGTTTGTCCTGAGGGATGAAGGACCCATTACCAATCGGCTGCTCAAGACCGGTGAAATGATCCGTGAGAGAATCCAAGATATCTTAAATGGTTGAGGATGTGAGTGGACCTTCCTAAAGAAGTACGGTGCTATGACTTAAAGCATGTCTGCGCAATAGAGACCAGCATACATAGAGTTAGATTCATTCATTCATTGCTTGTCTCATATCATATTGCATTTATGTTTGTTCCGGAATCCTGCCATTTATGTTATTATGGATTTTTAAGCGCCTTACCGAGTTTCTTTGAAACTCATTCCTTTATTGTACAATGTTGTTAGACTATCCTGCAGTACTGAGTACTATGACGGTCCCTATGAAGAAGCGCAAGGCGAAGAGGCATATCTCCAGGGGAAGGTGATTGCGGTTACCACAATTACTCGAAGATCCCGCGAGTGGTTATGCTCCGTACGATGCTTAGTCCGACCATTGAGTGGAAGCGTCCTTGTGCCATTTATGAGATTTACACTTACAAGGATGTTGTCTATAAAGTGGAGAACAATTTAGTTACCCAATGTACTTGCTACTGGGATTAGATTTTGTCTAGTTTATTCTTTTAGAGCTACTTTTCCGCTGGTTGTAGAGTGGGATTTTTGCCTCACTTTACTTATCTGTTTGACACTCTGATTTTATCTATTATTCTAATTCATTTATGATTCATTCTTTCTTTATTGGATCTATGGTTTATCTTCCGCACTTTTATTATGATTGTTCATGATTATGTTATTGTTTATGTGGGAGGTTGATCACTCGATACCTGATCTTCGGGCTGTGGATCACACTCTCGGGTATGCCAGATAGGGTACCGGCTCCTGCTCCATCTTTATTACTCGAACGATCCACATATACCTCCCAAGTGGTTGGTATAATGGGATCCTCAATGGTGGAATCCACTGGTGCAGTAGTTTCTACTACAAAATTGGCTAACGTCTGAGCCTTGATGGCGGTTCTGGGCTTAAAGCTCACTTGGAACTCACTGAGTTCAACCGACCAGGACACCATCCTTCCAGATAAATCAGGTTTATTAAGAACTTTATTGAGAGGAAAAGTTGTAAATACCTCAATTGGATGAGCCTGAAAGTATGGCCTTAGCTTCCGGCGGCCATCATGAGAGCCGTGAGCACGCTTCTCAATCTGCGAATATCGTGTCTCCGCATCTAGCAATACGTGGCTCACATAGTAAATCGGCCACTATTTTTTATCTTTCTCACGAACAAGTACTGCACTGACCGCTGAAAGGGACGTCGCTAGATATAGCTGTAATATTTCTCCCTTCTCTGGTCGGGACAAGATCGGCGGTTGTCCCAGTGCTTCTTTTAACTCCTCGAAATCTTTCTAGCATTCTTTGGTCCATTTTGCTTCCTTGCTGCCCCTCAAATCTTTGAGTGCCTTGAAGAATGACAAACACTTTTCTCCAGACTTGGAGATGAATCGATTCAAAGCGGCAACTCTCCCTGTTAAACACTGCACATCACAAACAGTTTTGGGAGCCTCCATATCACTCAGAGCCTGTATTTTGGCAGGATTAGCCTCAATACCTCTCTGTGACGCCATGAAGCCCAAAAATTTGCCCGAGGAAACTCCAAAGGCGCACTTTTCTGGCTTCAGCTTCATTTGATATTTTCGCAGTACTGAGAATACCTTAGTCAAATCTGCAATATGATTTGCTTTTGTAAAGCTCTTCACAAGCATGTCGTCAACATAAGCTTCAACATTCTTTCCTATAAGATCTTTAAAAATCTTGTTGACAGCCTTCTGATATGTAGCTCCTGCGTTCTTCAGGTCAAATGGCATGACTTTATAGTAGTAGCTTTCACGATCAGTCATGAAAGCCGTAAACTTCTCATCTTCCTTATTCGTAAGGATCTGATTATACCCTGAGTAGGCATCCATGAAACTTAGAGTTTCATATCCTGCAGTCGCATCTATCAAGAGGTCAATCCGAGGCAACGGATAGCAATCTTTAGGGCAAGCCTTGTTGAGATCTGTGTAGTCTGTACACATCCTCCACTTCCCATTCGCCTTTTTTACCATCACCACGTTAGCTAACCAAGTTGGGCATTCAATTGGTTCTATGAAACCAGAATTCTTCAGTTTTTCAACTTTGCCCCGAACGGCTTCATACTTTTCAATGGAGAAATTTCTCCTTTTCTGTATCACTGGTTTCACCTTTGGATCTATCCAGAGTTTATTCTCTGCGACAGCCCGATCGATTCCTGGCATGTCTTCAGCAGACCATGCAAATATGTCATTATTCTGTTCAAGAAATAACTTCAACTCATCTTTGAATTCCTCCAGCTGTTCAGACCCGATATAAGTAATCTTCTTCTTATCTTCGGTACACAGTTGGATTTCCAGCTTCTCCACTGGTTCGGGCCTTTGCATCTCTGCTTCTTCCCGATCGTCTCGAACTTCTATAGGTAGGGCAGTCACCTTCCTTGGGCCCTCCTTGTCTTTTAAATAGGCAACATAACATTGCCGAGAGATCCTCTGGTCAGAGGAAACTTGACCAATTCCCATATCAGTCGGAAATTTTATCTTCTAGTGTTTTGTCGAAACAATAGCACCTATCTTGGATAAAGATGGTCGCCCGAGGATAACATTATAAGCTGGCAGTTCCCGAACCACCAAAAATTTGATTCGGACAGTTGTTTCCTTAGGAAAACTTCCAATAGATAAGTCCAACTGGACAGATCCTTCAGCCACCGCAGACGACCCTGCAAAACCATATAGATGCGTGGATGAAGGCTCCATCAAGTCCTCATCCACCTACAGTTTTTGATACACTTCATAAGAAATTAGGTCAGCTGCAAACCCTGTATCAACCAAAACTCTATGCACTTCCCAACGTGCAATCTCTACCTTGATGACTATGGCATCATCATGAGGTAAACAAACGCCTCTTTCATCCTCCTCACCAAAGGTGATAGAATCTTCACCATTATGCTTCTTTCGCTTCTGCATCTCTCCGGTTCCGACAAATTTGGATTTTGTCTTCAAACTGCGGAGTGATTCGGGCTCTGGTCCTCCGAAAATGGTAAGGATAGGTGACCGAGTAGCTTTAGTCACCTCCTTGCCCTTCTTAGACTTCGGAGCCTCCCTTGATCGTTCTGAACTAACCGAACGATCCCTTTTAGGAGCAGCCGCGCGTGGCTCCTCCCTTCTTCTGCTAAAAAAATTGGACAAGTGTCCCTGAGATATTAATCTCTCAATATCTGCTTTCAGATGACGACAGTCATTTGTATAATGACCATAGTCCTTGTGGAATCGGCAATACTTTTCTCGATCCTGCTGCTCCCCAGGTTTCAAAAGAATTTTAGGTGGCCACTTCAAAATATTTTTCCTTTTGATGATATTTAGAATATCAGCCCGAGGAACATTCAATGGAGTATATTCACTTTTACTGGGAGACCTCTGGCGCCAAGCTTGAGATTTTCCAACCCGATCACGGACATTTTTCTTTGGCTTCTGCTTCTGGCTCAGAGCCTTCTGTTCCTTATTGGAGACTTTGTTATCTCCTAGGCCCGTATCTAGGATCTCCATGACTTCGGCCTGTTCTTGGCATCTCTGTACCAACTCAGCATAAGTTGCAGGCATATCCTGTAGTAATAACTCCAGGAGTTTCCGGTTAGTGAGTCCAGTGAATACAACAGTTTTGGCTACTTGCTCATCCAAATTTTCTATCTCCATCATTACTTTGTTGAATCTTTTCAGAAACTCTCTGATTGATTCGTTTTTTCCTTGTCTGACAGTAAACAAGGTTTCTTTTGTTTTCTTGTCCTGTATCCCACTCTGGAATCGCCCTATGAATTTGCGTGCCAATTCATCAAAGTTTACGATCCTTCCAGATGGGAGGTTCGAAAACCACTTTTGTGCTGCTCCGGTTAAAGATGAACCAAAAACCCTGCATAAAATTTTGTCAGAATTACCTGAAACTGCCATGGTCTGTTGATAATAGCCGATGTGGGCCGTTGGATCTCCGGAGCCATCGAATGTAGAAAAGGTAGGCAAACGAAAGTTATGGGGAAACTGATATCCCGCAATTGGCTCGGCAAAGGGGGTCTTCCGAATGACTGAGTAAATATCCCCAGTCATCCTTCCTTTAGCCAACTGCCCTAACTTCTGATTGATGTTGGCCAATTCCTGACCAATCTGGGTCGGGTGATTTTCAGTGATATGATCACGACCTCGATTAACACAATCATCACGTGCTATTCGATCATCACGAACAGCCCGTCCTTCCCGAACATTCCACTCGTCGCGAACTGCTCGATCATCGCGACCGATTCTTTTGACAGTTGGTGAGTGAGTTCTCACCCCTGTGTCCAACCTTGTATTTGAATGTGTTGTACTTTCCTGCGGTCTGTCGAACCGATCGTCCCGCCTAGGTTGATTGTCAACTCGTCTAGGTCCTCGGTTGCCTTCATAAAAGTTCTGACCGATATTCCGGTCTTCAACCAATGTTTGATCACTCGGTTGATCACGTGGTAACGCGCGCCTCCCTGGATCGCGATGGTCAGGCTCTTGTGGTAAAACCACTCGTCTAGTGAGCATGTGGAGTGCTTGGCTCACCTCCTAGAGTTGAATCTTTATTTGATTCAATTGATCTTGGAATGTATCAGGAGGATTACGTCCTCCCTGACCACCATCTACTTCGGTAGGATTTCGGCTTCCCTGGGGAACATCTGGATTATTCACTCCAGGGATCTGAATACCGGAATCGCGCTGTGCAGTGGTTGCTGCGGCTGCTGCCGATCTAGTCACCATGGCTTTACAATTCTTTTCCACAGACGGCGCCAAATGATGCGTCCAAAATCTTCTCAGCCCTTAGATCTTCTCGTGATGATCTGCAAAACAAAAGCGTCAGATGTGGCCCGACCGCGGGGGTCGGGAGTCCACCTCCGAAGGCTAAGTCAGTTGATGAACTTAATCACAAATGGCTCTGCTAGAAGCACAGAGCTAAGGAATGAAGAACCTGGAAAGGTGATATAGATCATGAGCCCCTGATAGTTTACGTCTACTAGTATGTATTTGAATCTGAGTCCCTCACCTTGTATGGTAGTGAGGTTTATATAGAGTGTACCTTCGAATCTCCTTCATCGGATGCACTTGAGCCTTCTTCGGGTAGTCGTTGGATCTTAACAGTTAGATGCGTTGAGTGATAGACTTCTACTAGTTTGGACTAGTAGAGGACTCCTGAGATAACCTTTAGGTTATGCGATGTTTATCCCTTCGATAATGATTAGCCGCAACCGTCAATTTGAATCTGCCATCATTAGGGTAATTAACCTAATTCATAAGTTGAATTAGGGCGTGCTTGTAGCTGAATAAGTTTTCTTCCGTGCTTGTAGCTGAATAAGTTTTCTTCCTCAGCAAGCCACCTTACGGATTCGGTTCGCTCAGGAGGGAGTCGATTCCTTCCGTCTCGACTAGAGTCGAGGATCAAACAAGGTATGAACCCGGTTCGATCATATTTCCTCCATATCAGTTTGATAATAATCCCAGTGAAAACAATTGATGACTCAGGCTATACATGTACATATATGAAGCTTAAAGGGTTAAATTAATCAACACCAATATGATGCAATAAGAATAGCTTCCTTTACAATAAGAGAAACATTTAAGGTAATGATGAGAAGCTATGATATTGTTTTATATATTTTTAAATTTTTTTTTGGGGTATAGGAGTAATCATAGTTGAAAATATATAAGCACATTTTGGCTAGCTCAATTGCATCTTTCACAATACAGATAGAAAGAAGGATAAAGGTTATGAGTACCAAAAGAAAGTAATTTTAATCTTCACCTTGGACAGGAGCTATTAATCAGATTTTGAACTTCTAGCACTCGCATAAGAATAGAAGAATAAAAACACGAGATTCGGGTTGTAGGAATAAGCACCAGAAAAAGAGAAAAGTAAATAATTTCAAAACAGTTCAAATATATCTGAAGATAATGGGTTATATACATGCAATTACTGTAGGTGTATGCAAACTTACCAATGACTTTTGGAAATCTGATAACAGCAAAACCCTGAGAACTCCTAATACCACTACCAGGAAACTGAAAGCATGTAGAAATAAAGACACAAATTCAGCTGGAATGAAAGTCATAAATTATAGTGTCTGAATGTAGAAAAAGTTCAAAAGGAAACAATGATCACATTTGTTTTCATGCTGACCTGTTGTTCTGAGTTTCTCCACCTAGAAGAAAAAGAATCATAAATGTTACATAAATACTCATTAATGGCAAGAAACTATACCGGATCATTTCTTTGATAACCAACAAAACTGTGAAATTCCTCAACTAGAAACTAGTAGCACAAATTCACCAATCTCAATCAAATAGAGAAAATCCAGGTAGTGTCTCAAGCAGAGAGGTATAGATGAGTTGTTATCTGAGTAAGAAAACATAAAAAACATGACTGTATACCTGTACAAATACAATTAGACAGCTCAAGCCAGCTTCTGCAATAGCTTTGACCAATTACAGCAGTGCAAAAGATCACAATTAGTCATAAGTACGTTGTAATAAAGTATACAAAAGTAAGTTTTAATACATTTCTAACTTACCTAATTGAACTGAGTTCTGTGAGCTTACTTTAGCTCAGGGTTCTGTTTATTGCTCCATGTTGGCGACATTTCAAACCTTGGGTGTTACTAATAAAATTCCTGATTTTCTCAGCAGGGAAGGTGCATCAAAATACAGATGACAGAAGTGTCAATCCATAAAGAAAAAGGAATGGCAACAAAGCCATTACCAAATCCAGGGAAGAGCTACTTGATAGACTCATGCCCTTCATCAATAATATTGACAAAGGTCAACCAATGGTGACTGACGGATCAAGATGGCTAATGTAAGTTCATAAGATAATAGATGATGGCAATCAGCTGAACACCGAAGCCATAAACAGAATTGACCGGTTATTGGATCAAATCCAGCCAGAAGAAAAAGAATATTCCCTTGGCCATTTCATGGACCAAATTGAATCATTAAATTGAACAAGACAAGAAATCGGAGGAAGTTCAATAAAAAAAGGAATGGATCAAGTGAAAGCAAGCTGATACTAGTTCTGAACTACTAATATTGGAGTATCAATGCCTAACATGCCTAGAACTTCCGTTGTTACACAACTAAGGCCAGATACTCGTGATCTGCAACCTAAGAATAATGAAAGCCTGAGACTTGTTTCTATTTTGCAGCAAGGAACATGAAAAGGTTTACAAGAAAGTATATGAGAAGGAGCAATCCGACAATTGTTATCCTATCCAAGGAAACATCTACCCTCGGTTAGTCTACCTCCAGAGGAGCAAGCCAGTAGAGGTATATCAATCATTCAAATTAATATGGATTCCTAGATATCGTATGTCTCAGTAGAGATCTTGGTGAACTCTCCTACTTCCCAAAGGAGTTCAAGGAGACGATCAATCATTTCAAAGAAGGCAATGTCATCCTTACATGTTCTGAACCTGCGCTGGCTTCATAGGTTTTGGAAGGAGAGTCACTCTTGCGGTCAGAGCAATGGTGGCATGGGGCATGAGAATTGATTGTACAGATATCAAAAAGTCATTGAATTAGAAAGTAGGATTCGGAAATGCCAACTAACCAGTATTTGGAGAACAGAACCGTTGGGTCAGCACACCAAAACAACACACTGAAGGAGTTCAGTTGAGTTGAGTAAGCATTCAAAATTCAGCAGCAACTCTATTGTGAACATGCAGATCAAATAAGCTGAAAAACTATCTCAGCACTCATGGACCACGGTTGTAACACAATGTTTCCTAGTACACGTTAAAATTGATGGAGGCTGAAGCACAACATTCCCTTTTTATTTACTACTTCATAAAGGCATAAAGCATAAATTCCTTGGAAACTAGGGAGACATTAAAATCCAACAAAATTAAATTTCAAAAACCAAGATAACAATTCCAAAAATAGAACTAAAAATTAAACTGATTGGACTCATAACCAAGTGGTACAAACCTTCCCCACTTTTTAATGTTGCCTAGCATCACTAATCATACTAGAGAAAAACAAAACAGTTCTGCAGCAAGTATTCATTCTCATTTCGTACTCTTAATACAAAACGTAATTTGTGTTCATGGAAACATCAATCCTAGGATTCAACCAAAAAAAATAAAAAATAAAAAAAATATAGATCTCTAGTATCACAGGAACCCAAAAGAATGAAGAGGTCAGAGCTTGACAACAGACCTATTCAGAATACACATCAAGCTAGAGCATTTCTCCAACCAAATCCAAGAATTATGCCAACTTTTATCTTAAGCAATTCTTAAGTGGCTGCACCAAACCCTCTCGTTTCAGTTGAGTAGGTTCTAGTTGGTTGAAGATGATATTACGCGGGTTTAGAACCAGCCTTCAAGTGAATGAATTAGAAACAATGAAAGAAATGAGGATTATTTAATTTTGAATGTAGACTCTTTTTATTTGTAGACTAGCCCAGCACATAAGTAATGAATTCATAAACTCAAAATCAATGATACTTCAAAATGTGTAAGATACAGCAATTAATAGTACCTACGTATCATTTCACACCAACATTGAGTATGCTTCATTTATCATTGAGTCAGGAACAAAAAGTCTCGATGTGTTTGCCACAAATAAACATTTGACAATCTGCATACCTTACATAAAATGAAATACCAAATAGCGTAACAGAACTTTAAACACTAGTTCTCAATTTTTGGATCATCCTTCCATTTCCTCTCTTCCTGCTAGTTGTCCTATCATCTGTTGCTACAACTCTTCCTTCAACTTATCTAGGAAATCCTTAATTTGGCAGTTGGCCTTGATAGTTTTGTAGGCTACTAATCCTTGGGTTTATACAATGCCCAAAACACCACACTCGTCCATCAGAACTCTTGCCCATGCCAATTCTTCTCTAAACATAAAGCCCTTTGTATCTTTATCCTCTTAATTCACGGGGACAGCTCAATCTTCTCTTGGGTGAGTGTTTCTACAAATAAATGTAAAAAAATTAAAAACGCACAAATGTTTAAAATAGTGGTAGTTAAGAAACAAAAAAAAAAAACACTTACCATAACTTCGTCTTGTGGTACAATAACAAATATATGACCAAATTTCATCCTCTGATCCTCCCCTGATCTTCTGGAGTCACTTTTCTGTGGGATTGCATTTCTATTAGACATCCCAACTCTCAATCACGTAATTGTTTGTGAAAAAGCTCATGGTACCTGGGATCTTCTTCTCTTAGTTGTCTTGGGATTGATCCGCACTTGCTGTGAGTTCACATTCCCATCCTTTCTAATTTCATCACTGCTTTGAATCTATGAAATAAACTATTTTCTGTGAAATCCCCCGGATTTCTACCCCTTTAACCCGTGGTTTCAAGACCGAGATCCTGCGCCTTGATTCGGTGACAATCGTAGACCATTCAATTCGAGCCCAAAGGATTGGAAATGGAACCAATGTTGGTGGATGACCCTTGTAATGACTCAAAAACTCTCCTAGACTTTAAGTGAAGAGAGAAGATTAATCACGATAGTGTAAAAATGGTGATCTTGAAATCTCCATAGGTCAATGATGGAGAATCCGATTGACACGAATAAGGTATCAAATCAAAGATCGTTGAAAGACCTTTCCAACGAGCCAAAAGCATCAAAATCGGAGTTCATTTGGGGGTCCAACCATGGACCAGAAGTTTGGGCCGTTTGGGTGAACCAACCCCCACCCCATTTTCTATTTAGGGGCAAAATTGGAATTTCGGATTTTTAAACCCTATTTATGTTTTATCTCATCCGTAAATGCATTTTTGGAGGCTAGAAAGAGGCAGAGGCTTTGGAGAAAAGGATAAACGAAAGAGAGGAGCGATTTCCATCCTTCCGAAGGTTTTTATGATTCGAATCTTCGCAAAATCACTAGGAAATGTTAGTTTTCTTTAACCCTTCTCTTTAATCATAGTTGGTGAGAGTTTATTTTCTCTTCTTTCATGGAGATCTTGAAAGGGAAGGTTGTTAGGTATCTTGGATGTTTTCCTTTCTTGTATTAATGTCACATCCTAGTTTGTGGGAGTAATTTCTCTTCTCTTCTTTTGAGGGATCTATGAAAGGAAATAATGATAGGTATCCTAGATGCTTATCTTTTCTTATATTAATGTTTCCCTTGAGTATGAGAGTAATGGTAAGATCACATGCTAAGGTTTACGCATTTTGACTCTTTAGGTCACCAACGGGTGATTTATGAGAACCAAATTTAGGACTTTTTGAGATGGGTCAAATTTAATCAAATTGAAAGTACCCATAGGATCCTTTTGTTGCCAATTAGACGTTCCCAAAGTTTTGCTTCATTATAGACTTCAAATTGGTGGCGAATTAGAGACCATTCACTAGTGAGGTTGAGAACTACCCTTTTTAACCTAGTTTTTTTAGATTTGGGTTTTCTTGGGAAGATTTTAGGATATCCTTTGAAACCCAAATTGGCTCTAATTTGTGATAATTATTTCTTTTGCATGAATAGGTTAATATACCTTTAGTCACTAATTTGTGAGAATGAATTACTAATCATTGGAGAAAAGAACAAAGTAAAAGGTGAGGAATATACTTAACCTTATCTTGCATGTTTAATTATGTTAATTAATTTTTATTATTAATATCTTTATTTTCTTTAATGTTATCTTGTGATTATATCGTCCATCTTTCAATATCTTTGAATAGTGATATGAGAATGTATGAGATGGATGATATTAAATGGATTGAGTTTTTCTTTTACTTAAATTATTGTTATGAAAATATATGGAAGATATTGAATTAAATTTCTCATTTTATTTTATGTTGCAAACTAGGGTTGTGGGTTCACCCATTGCCCTAGTGATCTTATGTGATTGTCTAGGTAACATTGGGGAATGGGGAATGCCCTTTTGGCATTTCTGCCATAGGATACTAGAGGAGGCGGTGTGGGACGCATTCCTATGGTGTCCTTGGCTCTTTCTTGATACCGATTTACATATTTAGGGCATGTTTAGAAATGTTTGGTTATGTGACCTCATGAGTACTACTACCCTTTTGGCAGGGGTATTGAAGCCGGTTAACCCGTGATGTTAGTGGCTGGGTCCTGTGTGTTAAGCAGACCCACTATCATCATAGAGAGGTAGGGTTTCATATAATAGATAAGGGCTCATGGACGCTCAAGACCGGTGAAATGACCCGTGAGAGGACATGGAGATCATCCTGTCCATTATATGTGGATTACCATTGGGTTAATGAATGGGGTCCAACAGATGCCTCCCGTTGAGGATTCCATTCATAGGTGGGAAGGTATTGAACCAACAAAGCACTAGGCGTGAGGGGAAATATCTGTACCATATGTATTACGAGACTGTATGACCTTGCATTGGGCCTAAGATTATCCTTGACACGCGCCAGATCTTATACCAATGGTGATGTGAGTGGTGACCTAATCCCCGACCATAGCTTGATAGGACTTTACACAATAACCGCGGAGAACCCAACAGATGTGCTTGAGTGCCGTGTGGGAAGAGTGATGAGACCGCCCAAAGAAGACTGGTGTATGACTTAATGCGTGTCTACCATAGAGACTTCATGATAGAGTTAGGAGCATAATCATTCATATATCATATCATTGTCATTAATTACATTATTGATATTCATGATATATGTGTGGTGTGGAATCTTGTGAATGAATGTGTGATATGATGTTGAGTTGACCTCACTGAGTTCTTTTGAACTCATTCCTTTTATATGTCTTTTTTTTTTCTTCTATTAGATTATGTTGCAGGTTATGAGGACTTCTTCCAAATGGAGGATGCGTTGCCAACATATCTTCTTGAAGGAGTGACCGAAGAAGAAGTGGATGCACACGAAGCTTCATGCAAGTGTCAAGACTGTTATTTTTTGTGGGATTCTATTAGAGAACTAGTTTAGTTTATTTTTCCGCAGCGAATAAACTACTCTCTTTTCTTTTCAAAACTCTGATATTATACTTTTATTTTGAAGTAATGGATGATTATAATCATTATTTCGATTTTGATAACTTCATATGAGAAACTTGATTTATTCTTGTCCATTTAATTATACTATATCATGTTTTGTATGGATTTGTCACTGAACCTAGATCTTGCGGTGTATCACCCCCACGGGCATTTGGGTATGACCGGATCCGGCTAGGTGGGGTTTGACAGAAGTCTCCTCCCCGGATATTCTTCTGGAGTTAAGCTCATAGAAGATAACAATGTCTTTCACCTTCAACTCTGTCTATTTCACGTACATGCTCCATCCATGGTTGAACACAAAGCTTGTGTTGTACCTCCAGTAATAGCACCTAGAGGTCCAAAGCCAATGGTATGAAACAAAAAGAGCAATTACAATGCAGAAACAAACAAAATGGAAAACACTATCCCCAAACAAATATGGATATGTTTCACTGCTCAGCAATTGCAGGGACAAAGAGAAAGATAGAAACTAAATGCTTATACACGTAACCCCAAATAGGAAAACTGAGACAAGGTTACTGAAAAGCTGTAAGAAGGTTTCTCTTACATTGATCTGTGCTAAACTGTTCCTGCTGAATCTGGCTTTCCTGTTTCACAGGTCTTCTTGGAACTGTTGACCAATTCATCACCTTTTGGTAAGGGAGTTTCAGCATCCTTATGAAAGATTTCACTTCAACTCTTAACCAATTCACATTCCTTTTATTAGACTGGAGTTGCAATGGCAGTTCCACTGGAAATTAAACTTAGTTACTTCCTAGTTTGTAAAATAGAAGGAAATCAGTAGAGTTTACATCAATAAATCTATTTGAACTTACCCGAATGAAATGAGCTCTCTGACTCCCCTCTAGCCAAAAGCTGTGCTATTTGGGAATGCAATCTCTTATTTTATCTGCTGCGCCAGGTTTGCCAACTTTTTCTCCCCACTTACTTTCCTGTGCAGCAAACTGTTGGCATACTTGTTGCATCTCCTCATGCAATCTTTATCCACACTCTTTCAAATGGATCTAAAGTAAAACATAAGTACTGAAGTCATCCCTGAATTTAAATATAACGAATCCTACTACATATCCAAGCCTTCCAAACCTTAATATACAATAACATAATCATAAACAGGAAACGAATCCTACTACATATCTTGAGGCTAGCAAATGCACTATTGTGTGTGTTAGTGTGTATGTGCGTGCGTGTGTTATAGCAGCAATCTCTTATAATACAGTAAAGTACATAGATGATACAAGAACTATTCAGCCATATCCCAATAGTCAACAACATTAAGAGTTATGTATTAGGGGTACTTTGAGAACTATTTTATTTACTCAATGTTTTACATTGAATTTGTTCTTTTACTTATCATCTAACTAGGCAGTTGCATGTGATTCAAAATATTATGTTAATGAGGTAGTACAGGTGTCACATCCCCCCAGCCGGTACCTTAACTGGCATACCCGGGAGTGTGATCCACAGCCCCAAAGATCAAGTATCGAGGAAATCATCCTCCCACATATACAATAACATAATCATAAACAGGAAATAATCATGGTTTAAATATTATAAACAAAATATTAAAATCAAGAAATGAATAATCAATATAGTCAAAGTGCGGAAAATAATACCAGATATCCGGAGATATCAAAAGAAGTAGAGAGAGGCGGAAACTCACTCCACAGATACAACGGAATGTAGTATGTAAGTCTAAAAGGAATAACAATTAAAACAAAAGAAAATAAGACAGACAAACTAAACTTAAGAGTCTTCTATCCTATAGATGACATCTTCAAAATAGTGGACTTCATCAATCCAACAGAGATGCTCCAACTCTACGTTGTCTCTAATCGTAGTACGCAACTTGATCACTTGAGGGATTATCAGAGTAATCTTGATTGTCGCCAATACTTTGTGTGTAGTACACTTCATCGGCTTGCGCTTCATCGTAGTGTCCTTCATAGTAGTCAGTACCTGTAGAATAGTCTAACAAAAGATTGTACAAAAGGAATGAGTTTCGAAAGAAACTCAGTAAAGCAAGTTAACTCATAACAACATAATTACATATATCAGAACACAACAAGTTGCAATGCAGTATGAAACTGATAATGTATGTATGCATCTAAACTCTATGTATGCTGGTCTCTATTGGCAGACATGCTTTAAGTTATAACACCATACTTCTTTAGGTAGGTTAGTCACTCGGCTCCGGTTGGCAGTGGGTCCTTCATCCCTCTCGGACAATCCATGGCTGGGGGTTAAGTCACCGCTCTCTCACATCACCATTGGTCTAAGTCCTGGCGCATGTCAGGGTAAAGCCTAGCCCAATGCAAGTCATCTACTCAGTTACATCAACTCAGATCCAGATACTCCCATTCCTCCCCTCTCGGGATCCTTTCCGGTATCCTTCACACTAGAGTCACGGATATTACTCGCCGGACTCATCAACCCTATTGGTTATCCACATATGGTAAACGGGAAGCTCTCATGTCCTCTCACGGATATAACTCACCGGTCTCGAGCGCCCATGAGCCCAAGTCTAGCCATATGCAACCCTCCAATAAATTGCCCCCACAATATGATTCCTGTGCTCTCACGGATATAACTCACCGGTCTTGAGCGCCCGTGAATCACATCGCTACCACGGGTTGTTCGGTCTCAATACCCTTCCGATTCGGGTCTGATATAACGGGGCCATCCTAGCCAAACACTGCTAGACAACCCTAGGTATGACAACCAATGATTCGAGAAAGCGTCGATAGGCATCTTTGGAGAACATCCCATACTATTCCCTCCAATGTCTAAGGATAGAAGCGTCAAAAGGACACTTCCCAATCCCAAACCATACCTAGTGTAACAACCCCCGTATTTCTAACCCGAGATCCATATTTCAGGTCCAAGAACCCGAAGGTCTACTCGGGTAAATTTGTGGAGTGTCCAGATAGAAGTCGATGATCCATACCCTGAACCCATGGATCTGGATCCTTTGTCTGAAGAGCCTGCCTTGTTTAGTATTCGGAATTCTGAAAGACAAGTGTTGTTTGGAGATGTCCGGAATGAAGGTAAGATCTCCCCCATCTCTTCTTTAGGGCTAGGTTGGCCTTGGATATCAACACCCTAGCAAAAACACCCTTGTATGGAAAATTACATGGGGGCGGTTGCTAGTGGCGGTCGATCAAACCAAGCGACCGCCTGGAGAGACCGCCGGGTCTGTTTTCGGGGATTTTGCCCTATTTTGCCCCTGCTTCTATAAAAGGTAACCCTCGTTTAAGTTGCGAATATTTTATTCGTGGTTGCTAAATTTGGAGGTTAGAAAGCTACGGGGAAGTTCCTAAAGTGGATCTGAAGTGTTGGCAGTGACTTGGAGATCAGTCCTTCCCTTTTTCTGGCTTTCTGACGTGAGGTAATGAATTTATCCTTTATTCTTTACTCTCTTTGTTTGTTAATTTAGTGTTAACCCATCCCTCGTCATGGTGGTTACCCTCTTTGATCATTGTGACTCTCTTTCCAATCTACTTGAGATGAATTATTTGTAAACGAAACCATGTTTTCGTGAGAAGGATAATCCAGTCAAGGGGAGAGTTCTTGGTAACCCAATGATGGTAATTTCTAGGATTTCCTTCACCCTTTGGCTTTGGAGTATTAGATTTGAGACTTAGGTCATGATTACTCGAAATCCGGATTGAAAACGAGTGATCAGAAGCCTGAGTTTCGGATTGAAACTCTCTGTTTTTGGGGCGGTCACTGGTGGCGGTCGCTCAACTTAAGCGACCGGCCCGAGCGACCGGTGGTAAAACAGTGACCAAATGACTTTTGGTTCTAATTCTCTTTGATTCAATTAACTTATATAATATTGTAACACTGTGTTTAGGTATACTCTGTTTGAAAAGAAAGACTTGTAATAGTTAACGGATCTCTTTTTACGGACAGTTTATTTATATGCAGGTAAGGACAACTCATCCTATCTTTTGAACAGACTTGAAATATACTAATCTAGTGTCTATTAGAAATTGTATTTCTTTATATATGCTGCTGTATTCATGTCTTAAATATAAATCTTGTTATTTTACTATTGTTTGTCTTGCTTACATACATACTGTGTTGATTATGAATGTTATGTGTTGATGATAGTTGGTATATGGTTCTGATGGAAGAGGTATCTATTTTTGGGATATCTTAGCTAGGGATATCAGAAGGCTGTGGAATGGGACACATGCCTGCTGATGTCTCAAGCACTGTCATTACTATTTGATGACATTATTAGGTAGAGTCTACAATTCCATGGCTAAGTACCACACATGCTACAACCCTTTCGGTAGGGGGATTGAAACCGAGTGACCCGTGATGACAGTGATGTGACATTGGTCCATTGTTAGTCATGTAAATGGTAGGGTTGCATATGTTAGAGTTGGGCTCATGGATGTCCTAGGATCGGACTAGGTGTTGTGAGGAATCATGAGAGCATCCGCTCCAATAATATGTGGATGACCATAGGGTTAAGGAGTGGAGTCCAACAGCGGTAGCCAGTCCGTGAGGATTCTCTCTCCTAGGTTGCGAAGGATATTGAACCGAGTTGGTTGGTGCCATAGGGGATGTATCTGGACTTCATGTAGACATGTAACCAGTATGACCTTGCGTTGGATTAGAAACCCCGACATGCGCCAGTACTCATTACCAATGGTCATGGTGAGAGAGTGTTGACTTAACCCCAGCCATGGAAATGAGAGCCAGGTATGGACTTTCCCTTTTTCCCAGGATCGCTACAGAGGTAGCCAGTCCTTGCCGGATCAAAGTGATGAGACTTACCTAGAGGAGGGCTGGTGTATATCTTAAAGCATGTCAACTATTAGAGACCTGCATAGTTAGAAATCATAGTATCATTCATACTTTGCATTCATTCATATTATTTGTACATTTTGGCATTGTTGGATAATTGATGGGATTTGTGATTGTTTCTTACTGAGTTCTTTAGAACTCACACCTTTATTTTGTATATGTTTATTAGCCTGCACAGAAGAAGGAATTATACAGGAAGATGGACTGGTTTCCTATGAAAGAACCAAACTGTATGAAGAAGATGTGGCACCGTCAGTGGGAAATGGAGATAGCATGTGCGGGAGCTCCTGGGGGTGCATGGAGTGCACTTATCGCACCTATTGATGGTCAGAGACGGAAGGTGGTCAGAAAGTTCGCTCAGCGAATGGAGAAGAACTGGAGGACACCCTACTTTGAGATTCATGAAAAACACTATTTAAACTTAGGAAAGGAAATTGGGAAGAAATTGATATAATTCTTTTGTTTACTTCCGTTGAACTCTTATTCATTTTTATTCATTATTTCTTTCATTTATTATTGTTACTGGAGTATTTGGACTCCTGTAATTCTTTTAATTCATTTATTGAACATTTGTTGCTCTTGATTATCTTTATTTGTATTTAATATTGTTGATAGACTAAAACCGTGGATCCTATGGCGGATCACTCCCACGGGTTGTCGGGCGGGTAACCGAGACCGGCGGGTGGGGTATGACACCTAGTCAAACACATTCTCAAATCAGTCATGACATACACAAGCAACAATTCATCATATAAAAGAGAATGTAACAGCATAATCCGATCAAGTAGTAATAACATCTCATATAATTGAATAATGAAAAGAATACATAAACAAGTGCTACTGTACTTATAGTAGTACATCAGAAGTATAAAGTACAAGAACAGTAAGAAAACTCATAGTTTCAAAAAGTAGAAACCAGAGAGTATGCGATCTATGTTATTATGAAATAACTGTCCTTACCTTGATTATCGCCGAAGGTAATCCAAAGATCAAAGAGAGCAACTCCAAACTTAGCAAATAAACTCCTAACAATCATAGATACAACATTAGGAAAGATGCCTAAAAGATTAGAGAGAAAACGAATCAAATCGGGCGAAAAATGAAGCTACTAACTCCTTTGGTCGAGTGCTTGGTAGACTGGCCCAGTCGACCAAGCAAGTCAGTACGGAATTGTACGGACTGCTTTGGCCATAACTCCTTCGTTTGAAGTCGGATTGATTCGAAATTCGAAGGGGAACTTCCTAGGATGTATAAGAATCATATGGGAAGATAAAATCATCAAGTCATGGTCAAAAGATGGGTTCTTGATTTGACCCAAGAAACTAGGGTTTCAACCTTTATGGTTCCCATGAAAAGGTTATGATCACAGGATGAAAGGGAAAGATTGCAATCAAGAAAATAACAAGAAATCATAGAAAGTCTAGTTTAGGTTAATAGAAACATTGCCCATGAGGTTTCCCTCGCATGGGAGGTCACCAAAGTTTTCCAAAAATCAAACAATGGTTAGGGTTTCAAGAAATTTATTTGGCTAGGGTTAAGATCATGAGGATGATCATAGATCTCAAAGAATGGAATGAGATCATGGAATAGATGGTTGCAAGATTCCAGCATCTTCTTCCTGATCTCAACCAAGAACAAGATTGAAGAAAAGAAATTCGCAATGTCGAAGTGATTACTAACCTGGAATTGTCAGAACAACGATGAGAGGCTTCAGATTTGCAGAGGAGTCTTCGAAATCACCAGAGAGAGTTTCGGAGAGGTCTTCTCACGTTCAAAAAGTGTTTAGGAGGCAGCCGTAACAAAGAAACACGAAGTAGGGTTTAAATATAAGTGAAAAACCCTAAAATTACAATTTCTCGGATTTGGCAATCCTTTGGTCGAGTGGTCCAGTCAACCAATCAGTCGACCAAGGCAGACAGCAAGGAACAATCAGGGAATTGAAGGATCAAATGGGCTCTAAACCTTATGGGCTTTTGCACACACATCAAGTGACATATCTAGTGTATAGAAATACCTTCAAACCAAGTTAGATAACACTCCAAGTCCTTCAAACTAATCTCATCTTCATCAAGCTGCAGCTTCCTTTCCAAATCTGCACAAACTTCCAAGTATGGAACTCCATCATCAACATCCATGGGTTTAGAGTCAAACACCATGTCTTCTATTGAGATGGCCCATAGTTGGCTTCTTCCTTTACTCCGGGTCTTCGGACCTAAAAACAACCGGGTTACTGGGTCAAGGTCAGGGTTAGGTTAGGGTTGGGTTTCACAACAGGTGTAGTAGAGAATTGCAGTAAGACATAACATTCTACTATCATAACACATCATCTCCTTCAACCTCCTTCTCTCATCTCTACTAATTATTATGTGAAACGTTTGAAGAAATCTTGCAAGAGCATGAATGTATACCATGGAGACACCAAGAGATCTCATTTCAAGGAATAGGCACATGGAGCTAAAGCTGCTGTTCTCTTGGACAAATTGATGTTGAGAGAACAGAGTGTTCAGAGACTCTTTCTCCCACCCAAATTGATAACAAATACTGATACATAAATCTAAGAGAGAAGAATGAATACAAGGTGAAACTTGAAAACCAAAAGGCTCCCCAGCCCACACTCTTTTCGTCCAATCACATTCCACAAACAAATGAGAAATTTTCTCTTCAGATTTGTTACAGAACATTCACACTGGATCGATATGAGTCCGATATCTTAAAACTGCTCCAACAGGTATTCCATCAGAGGATCAGTCCAAAAGTATCTATATGTGTTCCAATTTTTTTTGAGACTAGAGGATTGATTGAATAAAAAACCGAGACTAGGCTATTCCATACTCGAGAACCTCTTTGCTCTTGAACAACTTGAGGGTTAAAGAAAGAAGAGTTACGAAAGTATTCCCCTTTAACTCCCTCGCCCATATAGTTTTAGACTTTTAGGTTCTGAAAGTAACCCCTAGAGCTGTTTAGCTAGAAGGTCAGTGTTATGGATGGAGGATTTTGGAAATCCCAACCCCGCTTTTGATAGAGGTTGAGAGACTTTATCCCAACAAATAGGAGAAGGGTTTGAACCCTTCCCCGTATTCCCATTTCAAAATCTACTAGCAACAGAATCCAACTTGTCACATACCTGTTTGGGTGATGCATCCAAAATCTGCTAAGCCCGTAGATCTCCTCGTGATGACATGCAAAACGAAAGTGTCAGATGTGGCCCGACCGCGGGGGTCGGGAGTCCACCTCTGAAGGCTAAGTCAGTTGATGAACTTAATCACAAACGGCTCTGCTAGAAGCACAGAGCTAAGGAATGAAGAACTGGGAAAGGTGATCTAGATCGTAAGCCGCTGATAGTTTAAGTCTATCAGTATGTATCTGAACCTGAGTCTCAGATTGTGTGTTTTCGATCCATCCCTCACCTCGTATGGTAGTGAGGTTTATATAGAGTGTACCTTCGAATCTCCTTCGTTGGATGCACTTGAGCCTTCTTCGGGTAGTCGTTGGATCTTAACAGATAGATCCGTTGAGCGACAGACTTCTACTAGTTTGGACTAGTAGAGGAATCCTGAGATAACTCTTTAGGTTATGCGATGATTATCCCTTTGATAATGATTAGCCGCAGCGGTCAATTCGAGTCTACCATCATTAGGGTAATTACCCTAATCCATAAGTAGGATTAGGGCATGCTTGTAGCTGAATCAGTTTTCTTCTTCAGCAAGCCATCTTTTGGATCCGGTTCGCTCGGGAGCGAGTCGGTTCCCTCTGCCTCGACCGGGGTCGAGGGTCGAACCAGGTATGAACCCGGTTTGATCATAATTTCTCCGTATCACGAGCCCCCCAGACCAAGCGTTCGGTCGATCCCGAGGGCTTGGTTTTTAACTGGGTTCTTCGTCAGGCGATAGACTCTGCGTGCTCCATTAAATGTCATATCACATTTAATGAGGTGGTCACTTTTCCTCGAGCGTTGTGAGGGTAAGGCCACGTGTCACCTTGCAGTCGATCTGTCATGGCTCACGTAATCCAAGCGACAGTTTTTGAACGCCTGTTTCGAATTCGTGAGTTCAAACTTTCAAAACGTCTTTCAATCTCGATCATCGATTTTGAATCAATCTCGATCGTTCAGATTCCCGAACACTAGTGCGGGTGTTTTAAAAGCGGTTCGTTGTCTTCGTAGGTTTCATTCTTTCTGTCTGGAATTTGAACCTTTGTTGTCTAATTTGCGCCTTCTTCCTCTCAAGCTTCTGCCTCACTGAATCAGTAAGTTTACTGGTCTTTTTCTTTTTGTAGTTTACTGAAACAAGTAATGGCGGATAATGGGGCTTCTCTGGTACCCAGTGTTGGTAATAGTAGTGAAGCTTTTCCTTCTCCCCGCTCCCGAATAGTCGGATAGTGATAACAAAACCCTAATCGCCTCTCGACGCGAGTTTGCTGAAGTTTCTCAAAAAGGTTTAGAGAGAAAAACCGAAACTCCTCCTGCCTTCCTCGAGTCTGGATCTTCCAAGATTGTCGAGTCTTCTAGGCAGCCTCAAACTTCCAGGTCCGATGGTGGACCTGGCTCTGTTCCCTCCATTTATAATGAGGAAACCCTTCTTTCTGATGAGAGGGTTGATTCAACCCTTTCGAGTGAATTTTCTCTGTACATAGATGCACTGGTTCGCTTTCCATTTTTTAATCCTTTGTTCTCCGCAGTTCTGAATCATTGGGACATTTTTCCCAGAATGCTCCTTCTCAATAGCTGGCGTCTCATCGTCGGCTTCTTGGGTTTGTGTTTTGAACTTGGCATTACGCCATCTTTTTTTCTCTTTGTACATTTTCATGTTCTTTCTATCTCTCATCCTCCCGGATGGGTTTTTCTGTCCAAACGCAATAAGGTTGAACTTGATTGGAGGGGTAGCATCCTTGCCAAAGGAACTTGCCCTTCTAACCACAAAAGATGGCGCGAATGATAATTTTTCTGTCGAGCGCCTCCATCGGATCTTAACTTCCCAACCGCCTGGAGGCAGTGTACTTCTTCTTTCGAGAATAACCAAGGCCTCCCCTTATCCAAAGAAGACGAGGCGGCCGTCAGGAAGATCAAATCCATTCCATGGTATCAAGAAATACATGGACGTGAGGTGGAGTATAACTCCATTCTTCATTACTAGGGCTTGGCTCATTGTGAGCTTCTAACCATCATCCTTTAATTTTACTGAAGTGATATGTCTTTAATTCTGACCCTTGTTCTTCTTTGCAGTGCCTCCAAGAATGAACCCCGAGAACCTGCGAGTGAAGGCCGCTAGGGCCGTTGCGACAGCCGAGCAACGATCACCCAGAGCCTTGACCGTAGATCAAGAGGCTTCTGTTCCCTCTCCCGACCCCTTTTATAGGGGTATCAGGAATATCAGGCCCGTGGCTGATGCTTCGAGTAAAGGGAAGAAGCCAATGGTGGAGAGGTCCAATGTCTCCTCCTCCGCCCGAACCAAAAGGAGGCATGATACAATTGATGCTTCTTCCTATAAAAAATCCAAAGCTTCAACGGATTGTGAGGAGGACTTCACCCCCCAGTGGACCCTGAAGTTAACCGATAGGGTGACTCGGGACCCTGAGAAAGCTGCAGAGTGGAGCTCCCTCAGTCTTGTTCCTTCTGATCGCCAGGAATTTGAAAACCTAGATGACGTTGCCCTTGTTAGTCAATCCACAAGGTACCGGTCTTCTTGCTTACTTATTTTTTCATAATTTCTTATGACTTCTTCTGATATTTTCCGCCTTCCCAAGAATGTTGTGTTGAGCTTCTATCAACACATGGAAGCATTGAGCCGGGTTGGCCGCAACAGCTCTTTGCTGCAAACCTGTGAAGAGAACTTGGCCAAGGCCAATTCTGAGATAGACTGGCTGACTACAGCTGCTGAGGAGCTGCAGAGAAAGCATGAGGAAGAAGTGATCTCCCTCAAGGATGCCCTTGACGCTTCAAAGGCTCGTGCCACTGCTGCCGAGCGCGAGGCCAGGAAGCAAAAAGAAGCTACCACGTTGTTCGGTGACAGGCTTGAATTTCAATGTAGGAAGAACGAAGAATATCTGAAGTGGGCGGTCCCTAGCAAGCCCGATCATATCAAGCCAGAGCTTCGGAAGGAGTGTGTTCGGAAATACCTGAACAGCGTACCTTTCTCCGAGCTACTAGGTGCCTACAACATTCAAGCTTATCGCTTGGGGCAGAATGACATTTGGGAGCGAATTCTCGCATCAATCCCTTCCTTCGATACTGCTCCCTTTCCTAAGGTGTGCCATAAAGAGGTCTTCGGGAAATTAGGCATGGATCTCTCGGACTGGGCTCGGGAAGAAGATGATCCTTTTCCAGCTAACCCTCAATATGAGGCATACTTGACGGACGAGCCGGCGCTTCCAGAGGAGAAATCACAAGCCGAGTCTCAAGCTGCTGCTATAGAGGACTCAGTCAATGTCAATCTTGAGGCAGGCTCTTCTCAAGATCCTGAGAAAAGTCCTCCCGACCAGGGTCCCTCGGGCAACAATGAAGAAGAGGCTTAGGGAGTTATCTTCTTTTTTTTTTTTGTAAAGATTGACCTCCTTGTTAATGAATAGACATTTCTTTTTCATGTTGGCCTTTCTATTTCCCTATCTCCTGCCGAAATCTTGTCTTGAATATCAAAGTATAAATGATAAAACTTATCACTCAACTTCACATTCCTCGACGAATAATAATCTTGTAGAAATATTGTGAAGATGCATTTCGAAAAGTTGCATTAATCTTCCCCACTACTTCATTTATTGCAAAGTCCACACGTTTCCCTTCTGCGAAGTCCAAACGTTTTCTTGCTTTCGTATACCATTCACTGTTTCCAATGAATCGGAAATACACCCATTATTATAATGACGGTGCGACGATTGGAGGTATCTCTACATCGGGTGCTCGCTTCCACATGTTTCCATGTGGCATCCCTTCGACCGTTAATCTTGCTTTCTGCGGATTTCGAAGCGTTATTTCGATCTAGGTCGTTGGTTGTCCTTAGCCTTCAATCGTCGTCTTAATACCTGAGGCTATTTAAAGCCTTCATGGGTACTCTCCATCTATCCTGCTATCTGCAAGTTAGATTTGCTAAAGTGCTAAAGCGACATTCCGTCCTTCTGCCTGCTTCCTTATTCCTCGTACTCCAACAATAGCTCTATCAACTTCTGAACAAGTGAGTTTTTTCTGGTTACTCATCTCTTTCCCCACTTCCCCCTTGAGTAAACTGCACAGTAGTAGTACTTGGGGTTTAGTTCGGGTTTTTCTGAAGTGATAATGAACTAGGGTTTTCCCTTTTTTTTGTTGTCGTTGGATATCTGTACTGATACGACTTTTCTGTTTGCATAGTGGCTCCCAAGATCAACCCAAACTTTATCAGAGCGAAATCTAGCAAGAAAATCGTTCCGTCGGTGGTGGTTGGGGCCAGTGAGGTGGTTTCAGCTAGTGAATCCTCCAAGCGTAAAGCGACTGCTGTTGGTGAATCTTCAAGTCAGATTCCCACAGTTTCTATTGATGCCGCCCATATGCCTCTTTTGCCTGAAGTGATCGCTCGTCTTTCCCAGGAAGATCTTGATCACTCCGTTGTTGATGGCGCTGCTGACGCCCCTGCTGCAGAGACCGTTGGTGCACCCCCGAAGGAGACTCTTCGGGCATCTGAGGCAACTATGTTGGCGTCTGATGAGGGTGTGGTCCCAGCAGGAGCTACTCCTATTTCCAATTCTAGTGCTTGTTTGGCATCCTCCTCCTCTCCTTTGGAGTTGGAGGATTTTGCCACCAGGAAGCGCCGTCGGGTGACAGGTGATGCAGCTCATCCTTCTCTTGATGTAGCTAATCCTTCTCATCCTTCGTCCGAATTAGTGTCAAACGAGTTTGACAGAGCGTTGGAATGGTGCACTGCTGCTCGAATGACTTCTGAGAGCGGAGTGGTTTCCAAACTCTCAGATGTAGTCTTTATGAAGTCACTAGTGATGTAAGTCTTTCTTCATTATCTTTTGATTCTGAAAAATTACTCTTATGCTCCTTTTTTTTTAACTTGGAAGTTATTTGCAGGAGTCTTACTGGGAACTTCCACAACCAAGTGGAAGCAGCCTCTAGGCTCAATAGGTTGAGCAATGAAGTTTCCAGGCTTCGGGAAATCTCTGAAGCTAAAGATGCTAAGATTGCTCGCCTTCGGAAACTAGCTTGGGAGGTTGCAGGAGAAAAGAATTCGATGATCGGTCGTCTTCAGTCGGAATTGTATGATGCCAGGGAGAAGATCCGGCAATTGGAGCGAGCAGTTGGAAAGTCAGGAGCCAAAGGATCTGAAGCGTTACCACAAAGGCAAGCTGTCGTTCCTTTGCCCGAATCCCTTCCAACTGATGTTCGCAGAGCCTGCATCTTCAAGTATTTACACAGTAAGCCTTTTGTTGATATGCTGAATGCTTATAACTTGCAGGCGTCCGGGAAGGTGAGAACGAAGTATGGGAATCAATATTAAGGAAGGATCCTTATTTTGATACGACTCCCTACAGTGCTGCTTGTCATCCTTAAGTATTTACCGACCTGGGTATTCCTCCTCCTGACTGGACCAAAGATAAGATTGATCCTCCACCTTCCAATCCAGATATTATGCATTATCTGGAAGATTCTCCTGTTTATTCTCCCCTGGAAGAAGTCAATTATAACGAGCTGGTCTTGAATGCAAGTTTGGTCGAGGACCATACTTCTCTTGGACAAGCTGGACAAAGAGTATGAAATTGTAGAGGATTTTATGCATACCAAAATATTTTTTGTAATCCTCATTTCTCCTCTTCTTTTCCTTGAATCCGCACCAATGGTTGACTCATATGTTTGTTCTAGCAAAGTCGTGTCGATCTTGTATAACTTCTTAACAGTCACCGATGATGACTTTCTTTTTTGACCGAAGATTGTATCCAGCTCTTGTAATTGTTTTGATACTGGCCTCTTTCGATCTTTTGAAGAAATAAGAAATTAACTTCATCTTGAGCTTTGCTAGCCACTTGAATCGCTGTTGAATTAGGTCTTAGTTGTTTGAAACAATGCCTTTACTTAAAGATTTCCGGTAAGTCTGAGAAGGAACTCACTCGGGTTTTAAACCGATGCCTTTACTTAAAGATTTCCGGAGAAATACAATAAGTCTGAGAAGGAACTCACTCGGGTTTTAAACCGACGATGCCTTTACTTAGAGATTATTCGAAAATTCATTAAGTCTTGAAGGAACTTACTCGGGTTTCAAACCGACACCTTGCAAAAGGAACTCACTCGGATTTTCATCCGATGCCTCGACTTAAGAAGATCCGAAAAAATTCCATAAGTGTTGAAGGACCCACACGAATTTTCATCCGATGCCTTATAATTGGATCTTGTTCTTGCATGTGGTGTATGATGCCCCCCAATCAAAAAATAATTTGTTGAAAGCCAAAAATTGCATTGATTGAGTTGAAAATATTTACATCGCGAACAAAATTGAAATCATCATCAAGGATAAAACTTTTTGAGATGCCTGGCATTCCATGATCGATCCAACTCTTTCTGGGTGTTGATGTTCTTCAGCCTGTAAGCTCCTGAACCAACTGGTTTTACAACCATATAAGGTCCTTCCCAGGAAGGGTCCAATTTTCTTTGGTGACGCGGGTCGGAAGCTAGGGTGTTTCTCAACACCAAATCTCCGGCTAAGTACCGGCGATTCTTCACTCGAGTATTATAATGAGACGCTATCCTTCTTTGATAATGTTGAGTTCGTGCTGTTGCCTTTGCCCGAACTTTGTCCAACAGATCAAGACTATCAAGCGGTTCTTGTTCATTTGCTTTTTCCTCGAACTCACGATCCCGTAATGTCCCCGCCATTATCTCCACTGGTGCCAATGCTTCGGATCCATATGCCAACCTGAATGGAGTTTCTCCTGTGGGTGTTCGAACCGTAGTACTATAGGCCCATAGTACATTATGAAGTTCTTCGACCCAAGAAGCTTTGTCAACTTCGAGTCTTCTCTTTATTCCTTCCAGTAGCGTTCGGTTAGTAACCTCTACCTGTCCGTTGCTCTGGGGGTATGCCACTGAGGACATACGATGCTCGATCATATATGCTCCGCAAAATTGCTCAAATCGCGGACAGTCGAACTGAGTACCATGGTCAGTGACGATAATCTTTGGAATCCCAAAGCGATATATGATTTATTCAAGCACGAATTTCTCCACTTTTTCTCGGTAATTGCTGCCAGTGCACTGGCTTCAACCTATTTCGTGAAGTAATCAATTGCTACTATCAGATATTCCCGTCCGCCTGACGCCTTGGTGAATTTGCCCATGATATCAATTCCCCACATCACAAAGGGAATGGGATCTAGAATTGAAATCATGGTTTCCGCCGGGCGCTTCGATACTGTAGCATGAATTTGACAGTTACCACACCGACGAACATATTCCATAGCAGCCTCTTGGACCTTAGGCCAATATAACCCAAGTCTTAGAATTTTGTGAGCCAGGGCTCGTCCACCCATGTGAGCTCCACAAATTCCTTCATGAACCTCAGCCAAAGCTGATTTTGCTCCTTCGGGGCCTATACATCTCATAAGGGGTCCAGAATAAGATCTTTTGTAGTCTCCCATTTTGAATGACAAATCTAGCTGATAGTATCTTGATCAACTTTGCCTCTTTCGGATCCCCAGGTAATTTGTCATCTCTCAGATACTCGATTATCGGATCCATCCAGCAACGCTCTGCTCCAATATAAGAAATTTCTTTCTCATCATAACTTGGAAAAGTTATTTCTTCAATATAGATCGAAGGGTCTAGATTCTTTTCTTTGGCATTGGCTAGTCGGGACAGCTCATCTGCCACTGAATTTTCATTCCTCGAAATCTGAGATATCTTCAAATTCCAAAAATCGTTTTAAAATGCCTGCACTATCTCTTGATATTTCTGCAAGCGTGGTTCTTTAATACCATACTCCCCCTGGACTTGGTTGACTATAAGTTGAGAGTCACTATAAATAGTAACATCTACAATAGACAATGCTTTTGACAACCGAAGTCCAGCTATCAGAGCCTCATATTCTGCTTCGTTATTACTTGCTTCAAATGCAAATCTCAAAGCATATCGAATAATAAATCCTGCTGGACTTTTTAATAGAATTCCAGCTCCTGCTCCATCTTTATTACTCAAACCATCCACATATACCTCCCAAGTGGTTGGTATAATGGGATCCTCGATGGTGGATTCCACCGGTGCAGTAGTTTCTACTACAAAATCGGCTAATGCCTGAGCCTTGATTGCAGTTCTGGGCTTAAAGCTCACTTGGAACTCACTGAGTTCAATTGACCAGGACACCATCCTTCCAGACAAATCAGGTTTATTAAGAACTTTACTAAGAGGAAAAGTTGTAAATACCTCAATTGGATGAGCACGAAAATATGGCCTTAGCTTCTGGCTGCCATCATGAGAGCCAGAGCCTGCTTCTCAATCTGCGAATATCTTGTCTCCGCATCTAGCAACACGTGGCTTACATAGTAAATCGGCCACTGTTTTTTTATCTTTTTCACGAACAAGTACCGCACTGACCGCTGAAAGGGACGTCGCTAGATATAGCTGTAATATTTCCCCCTTCTCTGGTCTGGACAAGATCGGTGGTTGTCCAAGTGCTTCTTTTAACTCCTCGAAAGCTTTCTGGCACTCTTCAGTCCATTTTGCTTCCTTGCTTGCCCTTCAAGTCTTTAAGTGCCTTGAAGAAAGGCAAACATTTTTCTCCAGACTTGGAGATGAATCGATTCAAAGTAACAACTCTCCCTGTTAAACACTGCACATCACGAACAGTTTTGGGAGCCTCCATATCAACCAGAGCTAGTATTTTGGTAGGATTAGCCTCAATTCCCCTCTGTGATACCATGAAGCTCAAAAATTTGCCCAAGGAGACTCCAAAGGCGCACTTTTCTGGGTTTAGCTTCATTTGATACTTTCGCAGTACTGAGAATACCTCAGTCAAATCTGCAATATGATTTGCTTTTGTAAAGCTTTTCACTAGCATGTCGTCAACATAAGCTTCAACATTCTTTCCTATTAGCTCTTTGAAAATCTTGTTGACGGTCCTCTGATATGTTGCTCCTGCGTTCTTCAGGCCAAAAGGCATGACCTTATAATAATAGCTTTCACGATCAGTCATGAAAGCTGTAAACTTCTCTTCCTCCTTATTCATAAGGATCTGATTATAACCTGAGTAGGCATCCATGAAACTTAAAGTTTCATATCCTGCAGTCGCATCTATCAAGAGGTCAATCCGAGGCAACGGATAGCAATCTTTAGGGCAAGCCTTGTTAAGATCTGTGTAGTCTGTACACATCCTCCACTTCCCATTCGCCTTTTTTACCATTACCACGTTGGCCAACAAAGTTGGGCATTCAATTGGTTCTATGAAACCAGAATTCTTGAGTATTTCAACTTCGCTACGAACGGCTTTATACTTTTCAATGGAGAAATTTCTCCTTTTCTGTATCACTGGTTTCGCCTTAGGATCTATCCGAGTTTATGCTCTTGCGACAGCTGATCGATTCCTGGCATGTCTTCAGCAGACCATGCAAATACATCTTTATTCTGTTGAAGAAATAACTTCAACTTATCTTTAAATTCCTCCAGCTGTTCAGACCCGATATAAGTAATCTTTTTCTCATCCTCGGTACACAGCTGGATTTGTTCCAGCTTCTCCACTGGTTCGGGTCTTTGCATCTCTGCTTCTTCCCGATCGTCTCGAACTTTTATAGGTAGGGCAGTTACCTTCCTCGGGCCCTCCTTGTCTTTTAAATAGGCAACGTAACATTGCCGAGAGATCCTCTGGTCGGAGGAGACTTGACCAATTCCCATATCAGTCGGGAATTTTATCTTCAGGTGTTTTGTCGAAACAATAAAACCTATCTTGAATAAAGATGGTCGCCCGAGGATAATATTATAAGCTGGCAGTTCCCGAACCACCAAAAAATTGATTCGGATGGTTGTTTCCTTAGGAAGACTTCCAATAGATAAGTCCAACTGGACCGATCCTTCCGCCACTGCAGTTGACCCTGCAAAACCATATAGATGTGTGGATGAAGGTTTCATCAAGTCCTGATCCACCTTCAATTTTTGATACACTTCGTAAGAAATTAGGTCAGCTGCAGACCCTGTATCAACCAAAACTCTATGCACTTCTCGACGTGCAATCTCTACCTTGATGACTATGGCATCATCATGAGGTAAACAAATGTCTCTTTCGTCCTCCTCGCTAAAGGTGATAGAATCTTCACCATTCAGCTTTTTTTGCTTCTGCGTCTCTCCGGTTCCAACAAATTTGGATTTTGTTTTCAAACTCCGGAGTGATTCGGGCTCTGGTCCCCCGAAGATGGTAAGGATCGGTGACCAAGTAGCTTCAATCACCTCCTTGCCCTTCTTAGACTTCGGGGCCTCCCTTGATCGTTCTGAACTAACCGAACGATCCCTTTTAGGAGCAGCCGCGCGTGGCTCACGTGGCTCCTCCCTCCTTCTGCTAACAAAACTGGACAAATGTCCCTGAGATATTAATCTCTCAATATCTGCTTTCAGATGACGACAGTCATTTGTATAATGACCATAGTCCTTGTGGAATCGGCAATACTTTTCTCGATCCTGCTGCTCTCCGGGTTTCAAAAGAATTTTAGGCGGCCACTTCAAGATATTTTTTCTTTTGATGATATTTAAAATATCAGCCCGAGGAACATTCAATGGAGTATACTCACTTTTACCGGGAGACCTTTGGCGCCAAGCCTAAGATTTTCCAACCTGATCACGGACATTTTTCTTTGGCTTCTACTTCTGCTCAGGAGCCTTCTGTTCCTTATTGGAGACTTTATTATCTCCTTGACGCACGTCTAGAATCTCCATGACTTCAGCCCGCTTCGGCATCTCTCGTACCAACTCAGCATAAGTCGCAGGCATATCCTGTAGTAATAACTCCAGGAGTTTCCGATTAGTGAGTCCTGTGAATAGAGCAGTTTTGGCTACTTGCTCATCCAAATTTTCTATCTCCATCGTTACTTTGTTGAATCTTTTCAGAAACTCTCTGATTGATTCGTTCTTTCCTTGTTTGACAGTAAACAAGGTTTCTTCCGTTTTCTTGACCTGTATTCCACTCTGGAATCGCCCTATGAATTTGCGCGTCAATTCATCAAAGTTTACGATCTTTCCAGAGGGGAGGTTTGAAAACCACTTTTGTGCTGCTCCAGTTAGAGATGAACCAAAAACCCTGCATAAAATTTCATCAGAATTACCTGAAACTGCCATGGTCTGTTGGTAATAGCCAATGTGAGCTGTTGGATCTCCGGAGCCATCTAATGTAGAAAAGGTAGGCAAACGGAAGTTATGGGGAAACTGATATCCCGCATTTGGCTCGGCAAAGGGGGTCTTCCGAATGACTGAGTAAATATCCTCAGCTATCCTGCCCTTAGCCAACTGCCCTAATTTCTCATTGATGTTGGCCAATTCCTGACCAATCTGGGTCAGGTGATCTTCAGCAATATGATCACGACCTCGATTAACACGATCATCCCGTGCTATCCAATCATCACAAACAACCCGTCCTTCCCGAACATTCCGCTCGTCGCGAACTGCTCGATCATCGCGAAGGGTTCTTCTGACAGTTGGTGAGTGAGTTCTTACCCCTGTATCCAACCTTGTATTTGAATCAGTTGTACTCTCTTGCGGTCTGTCGAACTGATTGTCTCGCCTAGGTTGATCATCAATCCTCCTAGGTCCTCGGTCTCCTTCACGAAAATTCTGATCGATATTCCGGTCTTCAGCCAATCTTTGATCACGTGGTAACGCACGTCTCCCTGAATCGCGTTGATCAGGTTCTTGTGGTAAAACCACTCGTTTGGTGAGCAGGCGGAGTGCTTGGCTCACCTCCAAAAGTTGAATCTTTACCTGATCCAATTGATCTTGGAATGTATCAGGAGGATTACGTCCTCTCTGACCATCATCTACCTCGATAGGATTTTTGCTTCCCTGGGGAATATCTGGATTATTTGCTCCAGGGATCTGAACACCGGAATTGCGCTGTACAGTGGGTGCTGCGGCTGCTGATCTAGTCACCATGGCTTTTCAAGTCTTTCCCACAGACGGCGCCAAATGATGCATCCAAAATCTGCTCAGCCCTTAGATCTCCTCGTGATGACCTGCAAAACGAAAGCGTCAGATGTGGCCCGACCGCGGGGGTCGGGAGTCCACCTCTGAAGGCTAAGTCAGTCGATGAACTTAATCACAAACGGCTCTGCTAGAAGCACAGAGCTAAGGAATGAAGAACTGGGAAAGGTGATCTAGATCGTAAGCCACTGATAGTTTAAGTCTATCAGTATGTATCTGAACCTGAGTCTCAGATTGTGTGTTTTCGATCCATCCCTCACCTCGTATGGTAGTGAGGTTTATATAGAGTGTACCTTCAAATCTCCTTCGTTGGATGCACTTGAGCCTTCTTCGGGTAGTCGGTTGATCTTAACAGATAGATCCGTTGAGCAATAGACTTCTACTAGTTTGGACTAGTAGAGGACTCCTGAGATAACTCTTTAGGTTATGTGATGATTATCCCTTCGATAATGATTAGCCGCAGCGGTCAATTCGAGTCTGCCATCATTAGGGTAATTACCCTAATCCATAAGTAGGATTAGGGCGTGCTTGTAGCTGAATCAGTTTTCTTCTTCAGCAAGCCATCTTCTGGATCCGGTTCGCTCGGGAGCGAGTCGGTTCCCTCTGCCTCGACCGGGGTCGAGGGTCGAACCAGGTATGAACCCGGTTTGATCATTTCTCCGTATCACTGGGTATCTGAAAAATGCTCATATAAATTGTAGGTATTGAAGCTAGGACAGATTTCATTAGTACTGTCTTCCCTGCAAAACTCAAACAATAAATTTTTCAATTTGCCTTAGAAGAAACATTGTTAATTAAAAAATTCAAGTCTTTGACAGTAGACCTAGACAAAAAGAGTTTAGTTCCTTAGATATTTGGCCAAAAAATTCATCAAGGGAATTCCTAAAATTTTCAGCAAATCTCCTTGAGAACTTTCCGGGACATTCTTACTGAATCAAGCACCACTTTTTTTAAAAATTGATTTCTGTCCAGAAAGATCACTGAAAAGATCAAGAGCAGCCTTAATAGTCACCACATCTCCTTCCCAGCTCTACAAAATGTAACAACAAACCATTCAGTTTGAACCCCCAAAGGCCCACCTGCCTAGACACTTTTAGACCAAGATAAGTGGAGTTTTAGTGTTTCCTCCATCCACACACACTAAGGCAATGAGTGTTAATAAAAGATCCCAAGAAACTCATTTTATGCTAGTTTACTATGTTCATGAAAAAACATTCATTATTTGGTGGAGATTAATGTACATACTTTATTTTAAAGGAAATATGTTATCTTTTTCCTTATTTTGATCTTGTAACTAGAATAAAAATATGCAAAATTGTCATACAACACCCTGCAAAATTAAAATTCCTACCAGATTCTGCCCCACCCATACTTTCATTATAAACTTCATTAAATATGCTACTCTTTATTTAAAAAGTACAAGAAGTAAGTCTATTTTACTAGAAAGAAAAGAAAAGAGAAAAAGAACAAGTCTATTTAGAAATAATTCAAAATTTGAAGAGCTAACTTATAAATTGAACTTCCCAAACATTAGAAATAGGCGAAAGCAAAAATTAATAATCTCACATTTGAACAATAAAGAAAGCAAATCACAAAAATATCCAAACAATATTCCATTAGATGGAATGCTTCATGTATCTATAATCTGTATTATTCTAGAATAGACATTACAAAAACACTAAAATTAAGTGATTACAAAAAGATTAAAATAAGTAAGAATTTAACTGGGTCTTTCCAACATAAATAGAAATGCCAAACTCAAATTTTCTTTCCCTCTTCACTTGTCTTTCTTCTTATACCAATGACAGGTCATGGTAGTTCAGTCGCTTCATATATGGAAGCAATAGATTGAAATTGTCTTTTCATTCGGTTGTCAGTGTTGCCCTCCATCTCCTATTCTTCTTCTGCATTTGTTAGTCCATTCAGTTGAATGAGGTATCTGAAGCCAAACACAAATTTTCTCTCCCTCTTCACTTGTCTTTCTTCTTATTGGTTCCAATGATAGTCACTTCATACGTGGAAGTAATTGAATGATATCGCTTTCTTATTTTGTTGCTTGTGTTGCTCTCGATCTCATTTTCTTCTTCTACATTTGCTGCTCTATTCAGTCGAATGAGATTATTAGCAGCCTTCATGTCTGAGTTAGTCGACTCTTCAAATGCTTCTTCCCCCTAAATCATATCAATTAAAATAGAAATTAAATACTTAAAAAGATTGGTTTAATAAATTAATGGCTATAAGATATGATGCTATAAAAAGCGAAGCAACCTCTTTGTGAAAGCAGGGTTAGGCTGCATAAATTGTGACCCCTCACCAAACACTGCAGTGGCAGGGGCCTCGTGCATCTTTATGCCCTTTATACACACTGCTTAGCAACTCAAACCAAGGTCTCTCATCTCATGCAATCAACAAATGGATCATATCATGAATTTACATTTTTAAAGCCAATGATATACATCAAGAAGAACAATTCCAATAGGAAAACAAACAATATTGCAAAGCCATTCCCCAAAATGATTAAGGAAATGTTTCCCTGCTTAGAAATTGTAGAGAAAAACAGAAATATAGCAAATGTACTTACACACGCAGAAGTGGTAATATAATGCCGTTGCTAAAACATAAACCAATAGACACACTTGCATATTACTTAATCAAGACAAATCAGAAATGGCTCATAATAACCACTGTCCAACAATGCCAGGCAGAAAGCAATATATATCGTTGATTGTGCATATTATTTAATGAAGATTAAAAATTTCTTGAAACAAACGAATCCTTGAAAAGTAGTTGTGAAGGTGTTGTACCTCTCATACAGACATAATTATAACTATAATCCATTAGATGCAAGAAATCTTGTATCCAGTGTTGGGTTGTTGCCCCTTCTACTAGATTATAAAAGAAATGTAGCCTTTGGCTTAAGGACTAATCCAATTTCATCTCAATGTTACCACACGAACAGGCACACATGAAGTTATACATACACAAAGAGCTTGACTTCTAGTTGGGCATAAAGAAAAAAGAAAAAAAAAATCTCTCATACACTCATACAATATACGTTCTAAATGAAAAAAATTCTAGCATGCATGTAAATTCTAGCTGAAAAAAATTAAAAAAACAGGAGATAAACAAACCTGATCTCTCCTGGTAAATCATCGATCCGATATGGGAAAACATCCTCTATATGGTTGTTATCTGGGAAAACATCCTCCATATGCTTGGCATCATATCTACGCGGACATACATAACCTGAATTGATACTCCAAAATAGCACAGTTGTCATAGTAACACATGGATAAAGCAAATTTTTATAACAAAGAATGAAACCTAAAGGAAGAATAAAACTAGATTTTCTTACCTATCGTTGCTGAAGTGGATGAAAACAGAAAAGAAAAGAAGACAGAATGAAGGAGACGGAGACCTTATGCTTTGTCTTTTTGGGTAATAGCACAAACCTCATTCACATGGTTCAAATACAAGTCGCTTTTTAGACGCTAAAATAAAAGAAATAAAAATGAGAATACAAATCTTATTTTTTTGATGGGTATAAAAATACAAATCGTTTACCCAAGAAAAGTTGTTAAATGCAAGTCCATCTCACATTTGGGACAACCTTGGTTTCACAAAGGCCTGTCGATTACCAAGCTTTGTGTCATATTTATATTCTCTCTTGACCATTTTTTAGCCATCCAACGGACTCCAAAACAATTGAAATGGAGCTCAAAATATTCTAAACGGTCCCCAAAACATTTGAAACGGTTCTCGAAACATTCTTGCTTGACAAAATTGATGTTATCAACAACACTAACCTAATATAGCTTTAAATTCACAAATCTAGCTTTTTTAATTAACTAGCATAATTTCACGTGCGTTGGGTTTTATTATTTTTTGAAATAATGTAATTATATAGATGTTTTCTTTTAGGAGGATCACTAATTAATGATCAAGTTTACATGATCTATTTTTCATTTGTGTTCTTAAAAGTTTAAACATTTATGAGTTATTTAAGTTGATTGAAGTAGTTATTACGCATATTTTTAGGGAGGGATGAAATATAGTGAGAAACTTTTTGGTTATAAATAATATTTATAAGGGAGGTTGGTGAAGATACAAAATGGGTTGGGTGAGAGGGCGTTAGTTGAAGAGGTGAACGAACCTCTTGAGAAAACCTCTTAAGGATTGTTGGGATGTTTCGCTGGTGGTGTGATAACGGTTATTACACGGGGGTGGTTTGAATGATATGTTCATTGAGGAAAAGGTAGTTGTTATGGTAGAAAGGTATTTTGGTCTAGTTTAGCCTTTCTAAGAAAACCCAATCCACACGATCATAAGCTTTTTGCATATGAAGTTTGATCGCCATGTATTTTGTCTTTGTCTTCTTGCATTTCCTAATATAATGGAAGACTTCATGAGCAACAAAGGCGTTATTTGAGATACTTCGGCCAGTAATAAATGCAGATTCGTAGGGACAGATTACATCTTGAAGAATGCCACACAACCGAGTTGCCAAAATCTTTGTGAGAACCTTAACAATAACATTGCAGAGAGCAATTGGGCGAAATTGATCTGGGTGCTCAGGATTGGACTATTTCGGTACTAAGCAAATGAGAGTTTCATTCATGGTAGAGGGAATGAAACCACGAGCAAAAAATTCACCAACCAGGTGATACAAATCCAAATGGATGACATCCTAGTATTTTTGAAAAAAAGCCATCAGCTCCTGGTGATTTGAGAGGACTCATTGCAAAAAGAATCTTTTTCACTTCCTCAAGAGAAGATGTTTCGCATAGAACAGTATTGAAATCATTGGTGATAATAGGTTGAACAGATTGTAGAATAGAATCCAATGCAGCATCATCAATAGCTTCATTCGAAATTAAAGATGTCCGCAAAATAAGATGTGAATGCTCCATAAATTTCTTCCAAATTAGATGTCCACTGGTCATTAGCATCTTTTAATGATAGAACCCAATTTTTCTGCCGACGTTGCATAGTAGAAAGTTGGAAAAAAGCTTGTGGCGGTTACAACTGATATCTATTTCACTAGGCAAAGTTGGGAGTTACCTTATCATGTGCAATGCTGAGTGTATTTTGGGTCAGGTTTATATATATTATTACAAAATTAACCACCCACCCATCTCACAATCAAGACGTGAAGAGCCAAAGGGACAATGTGTGACATTTATTAATTTTTTTTGTTTATCAAAGATGACATTCAAGCCCTAGGCGTGGCTTAATTGGCAAAAGACCAATGCTTAAAGACCAACACTTTCAAGATCCACATCCTCTGTAATTCATTTTCCTACAATTCCCTACAATTCCCTCCTAGGATTGTGCTATGTGGCATTTAAGCAATGCAACAGTCACCCAAGAAACTAGAGTTTAAATAAAATTCAAATTTATGGGTGAGTTTAAATAAAATTCAAATTTAGTTTGAATTGGCACCCAGCCGGTACCCCATCTGGCATACCCGGGATGTGATCCACAGCCCCAAAGATCCATAGTCAAGGGACCACATCACCCACATCGGCAATAACATAATCATGAACAATCAATATCAAGCTAAGCAATTGATAATAATAGAATTCGGAAATGAGATACCAAAGATAATCAGAGTGCTGAAATAAATATCTTATCAGATAAAATAAAAAGGCAGTGGGCGGAATCCACTCCTTAAATCAAGCGGAAAGTGTGGTCAAATCTAGTTAATTACAATCCCAAGTTGTAAAGATAAATCAAAAGTTATTACAATTCTCCAAGTTTAACAGAGACAAAGAAAGGAGGTGGGCATCTACTCTAAGTCTCCTTTACAACATATAAGTTCTCTTCAAAAGTGAAGACCATAGAAATCCAACATGGCTGCTCCCAAACTATCCAAGGGCTAAACCTGATACGCCGAAAGATCTTCTTCGGTACCGTCACCGAAGTCTTCATTGTAGCTAGCCTCCGGATAGTGGTATGGGGTATCCGGGTCCGCCTCGGGGAATATACCATCTGAATAATCACCTGTAGAGTAGTCTAATAGAATATTGCAACAGAAAAGGAATGAGTTCAAAAGAACTCAGCAAGGTAGTTATTCCACAACACATAAGCCACGTGATAACAACTATAATGCAGATGATATGAGACATATGATGCAATATGATTCTAACTCTAAGTATGCTGGTCATCTATGGTAGACATGCTTTAAGCCGTAGCACCATACTTCTTTAGGTAGTCTCAGTCACTCATCACCGGGGGGAATTGGGTCATGCATCCCTCTCGGACAAATCAATGGTTGGGGTTTCGGTCACCACTCTCTCACATCACCATTTGGTCTAAGTATTGGCGCATGTCAAGGTAAATCCTAGCCCAATGCAAGTCATCTACTTAGTCATATCATGTCAGTTCCAGATACGTCCATTCCTCCCCTCTCGGGATCCTTTCCGGTATCCTTCACACTAGAGTCACGGATATTACCCACCGGACTCATCAACCCTATTGGTCATCCACAAATAGTAGACGGGAAGCTCTCACATTCTCTCATGGATCATTTCACCGGTCTTGAGTGCCCATGAGCCCAAGTCTAGCCATTTGCAACCCTACCAATAAATGGCCCCTTTCGGGTATCCGCAATGCAATTCATGTCCTCTCACGGAATGGTTACCGGACTTGAGCGCCCACAAATCCACACTACTACCACGGGTCGTTTGGTCTCAATGCCCTTCCGATTCGGATCTGATATGATAGGGACATCCTAGCCAAACACCACTAGACAAGTCCTATGTATGTCATCCAATAACCCGGGAAAGCGTCGATGGACATCTTCGGAGAACATCCCATACTATTCCCTCCGATGTCCAAGGACAGAAGCACCAGTAGGGTACTCCTCAATCCCAAGTCATACTTAAGCAATCACATGCCCAAGTCCATCATATTGATTCACAATATACAAAATCAAAGTAAACATTCTATTCATAACATTGTCATAATTCATCATATATTGAAATTGATAGGCATAATAACGCATTGTAGTAAAACTAATGTAACACAATGCTACTGTTATAAAACATATGTAGCAAGTCTAAAATGGTAAGAACATGAGATAGAGACTATGTTCACTAGGTTAGGAATATCAAGTCAAAATCACACATCCTAAGTAATTGTAGCGATACCTATCCTTACCTTGAGTTGGAGAAGAAGATGGTCCAAAATCACAAGCAAGTGGCCCTATTACTCTTAAAACCCTAAACAAACATATATGAAGGATTAGAGAAGAAATCAGAACAATCGGAGATCGAACGAATCAAAACTAGGCAAAAGTTGCTGACAGCAACTCTGTTGATCGATACTTTGGGTCGATGGTATCGACCAATAATATCGACCCAAAGAGTCTCGGACAGCAAGTTGGATTTTTTGGGTTTTGGCTCAAAATTGTTCTTTTGGGTCTCGGATCGATACGAAACTTGGGGAACAGTCTAAACACACTATAGAGACCCTAATTATCAAAGAATTAACATAATCCAATGGTCAAATTAGAAATCCCCAAATTGGCATATCAAGTTCAAGAGTTGTTAATCATGGCATTGGCTATTTCTTAATGCAAGTTGGGGGAAAACATAGTGGATTAGGTAATGAATAACTTCGGAGCAATATTGAAATCATATGCAAGGTATAGATTAGGTCAATCATAGGCTTCATCTCAGTTTTGGTAAATAAAGTAAGTTGGTAAGCAACAAATCATGGAAATGCATAGTTAATGCTCAAGAGGTAAGTAAATCATAGCAAGATTAGGGGAAACATCAATGTATGAGGTAAAGAAGACTCATGGCAAGGTGTTTGCAAGGTTGCAGCACCTTGTCCATGGTCCCAATAGTAAAAATGAGAGTAAAGATGAGTGAGAAAGAGACTAGGAGAAAGAGGCATACCTTGAGAGTAGTGTATGTCACATCCTCCCAGCCGGTACCCTAACTGGCATACCTGAGAGTGTGATCCACAGCCCTGAAGATCAGGTATCGAGTAATCAACCTCCCACATAAACAATAACATAATCATGAACAATAATAATCAATGTGCAACAGATAAACCAAAGATCCAAATAAGGAAAGAATACACCATGTATATGATCAGAGTACGAAAGATAATCAGAATGTATAAATCAATAAGTAAAGTGAGGCGGAATCCCACTCTACAACCAGCGGAAAAGTAGTTCTAAAACAAAAGGAACAAGATAAAATCTAATCCCAATAGCAGGTACAATAGGTAACTAAATTGTTCTCAATCTTATAGACAACGTCTCTATAAGTATAAATCTCATAAATGGCACAAGGGCGCTTCCATTCTATGGTCGGACTAAGCATCGTACGGAGCATAACCACCCGCAGAATCTTCAGTGTAATTGTCGTAACCGCAATCACCTTCCTGGAGATATGCCTCTTCTCCTTGTGCTTCTTCATACGAACAGTCATGATACTCAGAACCTGTAGAATAATCTAACAAAACATTGTACAAAAGGAATGAGTTTCAAAGAAACTCAGTAAGGCAGTTAAACCGTAATAACATAAATGGCAGGATTTCAAAGCAAACATAAATGCAATATGGTATGAGACAAACAATGAATGTATGAATCTAACTCTATGTATGATGGTCTCTATTGGCAGACATGCTTTAAGTCATAGCACCATACTTCTTTGGGAAGGTCTCATCACACAACGCTTTTTGGTAGTGGGTCTGGCATCCCTCGGGACATTCCATGGCTGGGGGTTTAGGTCACCGCTCTCTCACATCACCATTGGTCTAAGTACTGGCGGATGTCAGGGTAAAGCCTAGCCAAATGCAAGTCTTCTACTTAGTTATATCAAGTCATATCCAGATACGTCCATTCCTCGCCCCTGGCGATCCTTTCCGGTACCCTTCACACTAGAGTCCTCATAGTCCCTGACTACGGACTCATCAACCCTATTGGTTATCCACATATGGTAAACGGGAAGCTCTCACGTCCTCTCATGGGTTGGTTACCGGTCTTAAGCGCCCGTGAGCCCAAGTCTAACCATATGCAACCCTACCGATAAATGGTCCCCACAATGTGATTCCTGTCCTCTCACGGGTTGGTTACCGGTCTTGAGCGCCCATGAATCCCCATTGCTACCACGGGTCGTTCGGTCTCAATACCCCTCCGATTAGGGTCTGACATAATGGGACATCCTAGCCAAACACTACTAGACAGTCCTAAATATGTCATCCAACAGTTTAGGAAGGTGTCCAAAGGGCATCTCCGGAAACATCCCATAATATTCCCGTAGTAGTCCTAGGACAGAAGTGTTAAGAGGACACCTTCCCTTTCCAAACCATACTTAAGCATACACAAGCATCAATCCATAACCTCACATATATGGTAACTTCATATATGTAAAGAAATCAACAATAACATTCAACTTGTATAAAACTGGTAAGTAAATCATACATCAGTCTATTTAATATAAACAAGTAATGCTACTAATATCAAGACAGTACAACAGTAGTATAACATTGTAAGAATCTAATTAAGGAAATAAACTAACAAGATTCAAATATAGAAACTAAGATATACAATTTATGTTATTAAGGAAGTAACCATCCTTACCTTTTATAACTTGCAAAGGAATCTTAAGAATTCAAGTAAGACCTTGACAAACTTGAGAAGAAGGTCCTAGACAAGTGTATACAACATATTAGGAAAGATCCCTAAAAGAAAAGATATCAAAACATCCAAAATAGACCAAATTTGGAGTTGCTGTACTCATTTGTCGATTGGATTGGTCTACTGTCCCAGTCGACCAATCAGTCGACCAACAGAGACAGTGGCCCACCAAAACAGAGTTTTAAGAATAAAGAACCGAGTTGGTGGTTCAAAAGGGTACTAAACAAGGGGTAAATTACATTGGTAGTATCCTAACATAAAGAGGACTTCAAAACATCAATCGAATCAAGTTTTAGAGTTACAAATTAGGAAATAAAAGTTACCATAATTAGATTAATCATGGTTCTTGAAGAATTAAAAATACAAATCATAGACACGAACAATAGGAGAATGAATCATTGATTTTGATAAAGATATCATAGAAGGCATACATAGGTCTTCAAGAAATAGATCTAAGAACCTGAATCTAAATAAGGAAACAAAACTTACCATAGATGTATCAGTCATGATACTTGAAGAAAGCATGTTATGGTAGAGGAGAAACAACTAAAGAATGATAGATCATGGATCATGTAAGGAAAACAAAGCGATTGACTACTAATATGGTTAGTAAAATAGATCTAAGAAGATCAGAATTTAAATCAAAGACAAACGAAGACAAGATCATGATTTAGATCATGATTCCTTCAAAAGCTTGCAATGATCATGATTATGGACATTGCTTTAGCCATTAATCCTTAGGAAGACCATGAGAGATAAGTTCAGAGATGTTTGCAACAGAGAATGCAGCATCTCCTCTTCTGTCTCAACTCAAAAAGGAAAGAAAACAAGGATGAAGAAGAAGAAGAAGAGAGTGTAAACATACCTTTTTGTATAAGAACACAAGTTTTGACGAAGATCCGTCAAGATAAACACCAACAGTGCAAGGGAGATGACTTGCAGAGGTCTTTGGTTCGTTCCAAAGAGTTTGGAGGCAGAAAATACGAAGTAGACTTGAGATTGGACTTAAATAGAGCAAGCAAGACCTAATTACCAAAGACAGAACCCATTGGTCGAGTGGATTGGTCGACTGGTCCAGTCGACCAATGAGTCGACCAATTAGTTCAGAAAGTTCAAAACAGGGAATTGAAGGCTCAGAACAAATCCAAACATAAAGGGGTTTTGCACACACACCAAGTGACTTACCTAATAGGTAGAAATGCCTTCAAACCATGATAGAGAACACTCCAAGTCCATCAACTAATCCAATCTTCATCAAGATTCAGTTTCCATAAATAGCACATTGTCATCAACACTCATGGATTCAAAGCCAGACACCAAGTCCTCCACTGGGATGGCCCAAAGCTGACTTCTTGCTTTACTTCGAGTTGTCGGTCCTACAAACAACAGGGTTTTTCCGGGTCAAGGTTAGGGCTGGGTTTCACAGAGTAAGAGAGTGGAAGTGAGTGGTTGGCAATGATTAGTGGGGAAGATGCTTCACCATTACCAAGGAGGAGTTCTTGGGAGTCTCATCCACGTTCTCAGGTGCCTCAATGATTAGAATAGGGTTCAAAAAATGAGGATGGAATAAATAGAGTAGGGAATATTACACAGAATCTTTAAATCCGGATTCAACATGTGTTGGTCGATACATTGGGTCAATGGTATCGACCAAAACATGTTTCAGCAGAATTTTTCAGAATAGTTCAGCAACTTTAGGTGTGGACTTGGAGGGCTATGCAAGGTCAAATTGCATGGGGTTTTCTCCTATAGTTCACTCAAGAAGTTTAGTTTTGGGGAATACCTTCGGATTGTACACAGGAGTCCATTTGATATCTCAATTGTCTCACTCTTCATTAGTGTGCAGATTCTAACTTAACACTAATAATGTGTTCAAGGAAGGAGCAACATCATCAATGTCCATAGAATGGAGTTCCGACACCACGTCATCAACTATTAGGGTCCACAAGTCCCTTCTACCACCACTTTGGGTCTTCGGACCTACAAATACAACAATTTCCGGGTCGGGTCAAGGTTAGGTAAAAGCTGGATTTTACATTCTCCCCCCCCCTTAAAAGAAATTTCCTCCTTGAAATTGAAAGCGTACCTGTGCTTCCAAAAAGATGAGGAAACTTCTCCTTCATTTCGTCTTCCTTCTCTCATGAAGCTTCTTTCGGGGTATAATTCTTCCACCGAATCTCCACCAAAGGGATGGTGCGATTCCGCAATTGCTTGTCCTTTTTATCTAGGATTTCGGCTGGTCCTTCATCGTAAGAAAGATCGGCACTAAGTCCTTCGAGTGCTTGCTGTATTAGTATGTGTTCCGGGTTCTCTATGTACTTTCGAAGCATCAAGACATGGAACACATTGTGAACTCTAGCAAGAGATGGGGGCAAGGCCAAGCGATATGTAACAGGTCCAACCTTCTCCAAGATCTCATAAGGTCCAATGAAGCGAGGGCTAAGCTTTCCTTTCACATTGAATCTTGTCACCCCTTTCATAGGTGACACTTTAAGGAAAACTTTCTCTCCAATTGGAAACTCCAAATTGGTCCTTCTCTTGTCAGCATAAGATTTCTGTCTTGATTGAGCAGACTTAATCCTTTCTCTAATCATGTCGACCATCGCACTTGTAGCTTCAATCATTTTCGGACCTAAGACTTTTCTTTCACCTATCTCAGTCCAATACAAAGGTGTTCTACAAGTGTTACCATACAAAGCTTTAAATGGAGCCATGCCTATTGTTGATTGATAACTGTTATTATAGGCAAACTCAACCAAAGCTATGTGTTCGTCCCAATTTCCACCCATATCCACAATACAAGATCTAAGCATATCTTTGAAGATTTGAATTGTCCGCTCCAACTGTCCATCAGACTGTGGATGATGAGCTGTACTCAGATTCAACTGGGTTCCCAAAGCCTTTTGCAACCCATTCCAAAATCTAGAAGTACAATTGGGATCACGATCAGAGACAATACTCATAGGCACTCCGTGCAGATGAACCACATTGTCGACATAAAGTCTACCTAGCTTGTCCAAAGTGTAAGTGATCTTCACAGGAATGAAATGGGCTGATTTAGTCAACCTATCAACAATCACCCACACAATGTCATTTCCCTTTCTTGTCCGCGGTAAGCTAGTCACGAAGTCCATGGAGATATCTTCCAGCTAGGAATAGGAAGGGGCTGAAGCAATCCAGATGGAGGCTGTCAAACGACTTTAACACTCTGACAAATCTCACACTTGGCAACAAAGTCTTCGACATCCGCTTTCAAACCATTCCACCAAAAATGTTCCCTTATTCTTTATACATTTTGGTACATCCAGGGTGTATTGTAAAGATCGACTGGTGTGCTTCTTTCAATATTTCCTTCTTGATTTCATCAACAGCAAGCACACAAAGTCTACCTCTAAACAATAAGGTACCATCTAAAGATGTACTAAAAGTAGGGTCCATTTCTGAATTTGTGGCAATCTTTTCAATCTTCTCTTTCAACTCAAGATTAGAACTCTGCAAAGCAACAATCCGGTCTCTAAGGGTGGATCTTGCCGTCATGGCATAAAGAATACAATCCGAACCCTCAGGAACCATTTCTAAGCCAAACCTTTCCATCGAAGACAACAAAGGTCGACTCAAAGCACACAAGTTCAAATTCTTCCTTTGACCTTTCCTACTAAGAGCATCCGCTGTGAAATCTCCCGGATTTCTACCCCTTTAACCCATGGTTTTAAGACCGAAAACTTGGGCCTTGATTCAGCGACAATTGTGGACCATTCAAATCAAGCCCGAAGGATTGGAAATTGAACCAATGTTGGTAGATGACCCTTATAATGACTCAAAAACTCTCCTAGAGTTTAAGTGAAGAGAGAAGATTAGTCTCGATAGTGTAAAAAGGGTAATTTAGGAATATCTGTAGATCAGTGATGGAGAATTTGATTGATGCAAATAATATATCAAATTGAAGATAGTCGAAAGACCTTTGCAACGAGCCAAAAATCATCAAAATCGGAGTTCGTTTGGGGGTCCAAGCATGGACTAGAATTTTGGGCCGTTTGGGTGAACCAACCCCCACCCTATTTTCTATTTAGGGCCAAAATTGGAAATTCGGATTTTTAAACCCTATTTATGTTTTATCTCATCCGTAAACACATTTTTGGAGGCTAGAAAGAGGCGGAGGCTTTGGGAAGAGGAGAAAGGAAGGAGAAGAGTATTTCTCATCCAATGAAAGGTGTTCTGCAACTTGAATCATTGCAGGAATTTTATGAAAGGTTAGTTTTCTTTAATCTTTCTCTTATACATGGTTTTGGGAGCAATTTCTCTTCTTTCCTTTTGAGAGATCTTAAAGGAATGCATGTTTGGTATATTGGATGATCCTCTTTTCTTATATTAAGGTTCCCCTTGAGTTTGGGAGTAATGGTTTATTCCCTTGTAAAAGATTTTAGAATTTGACTCTCTAGGTTACCCACGGGTGATTTATGAGAGCCAATTTGGGGCATTTTGATTTTGGTCAAATTGGATAAAATTGAAGGTACCCGTAAGATCCTTTTGTTGTCAATTAGCTTTCCCCAAAATTTCGTTTCTTTTAGACTTCGAATTGGAGACGAATTAAAGACCATTCACTAGTGAGGTTAAGAACTACCCTTTTTAACCTAGTTTTCAGATTTGGGTTTTCGTGGGAAGATTTTAGGATATCCTTTGAAACCCAAATTGGCTCTAATTTGTGATAATTATTTCTTTTGCATAAATAGGTTAATATATCTTTAATCACTAATTTGTGGGAGTGGATTCTTGGATTTGGAGAAAGAACAAAGTAAAAGGTGAGGAATATACTTAACTTTATATTACATGTGTAATGATGTTAGTTACTTTTCATTATTGATATCTTGTATTGCTTTAGTATTATCTTGTTGTTATTTTATGTCTTTTGTTAAATATGAATTGCTATAATTTATGTTTATTATTACTTCTGATGTTGCTCCTTGCTTTGAAATCTATAATTGTTGTTATGAAATGGAATGCGATTGTATGAGAGGAGAAATATTATTATTTCTTCTACCTTGTATTTTCTAGTAGGGTTGTGGGTTCACCCATTGCCCCTAGTGACATTATATGATTGCTTATATTGTGGTTGGGAATGGGAATGCTTTTTTGGCATTTCGCCATAGGATACCAGAGGAGGCGTTATGGGACGCATTCCTATGGTATCCTTGGCTCTTTCCCGATTACAAATTTACATATTTAGAGCATGTCTTGAAGTGTTTGGTTAGGTGACCTCATGAGTACTACTACCCTTTCGGCAGGGGTATTGAAGCCGGTTAACTCGTGATGTTAGTGGCTGGGTCCTGTATGTCAAGCAGGCCCACTATCATCATAGAGAGGTAGGGTTGCATATAATAGATAAGGGCTTATGGACGCTCAAGACCGGTGAAATGACCCGTGAGAGGACATGGAGATTATCATGTCCATTATATGTGGATGACCACTGGGTTAATGAATGGGGTCCAACAGATGCCTCCATTGAGGATTCAATTCATAGGTGGGAAGGTATTGAACCAACAGAGCACTAGGCGTGAGGGGAAATATCCGGACCATATGTAGTACGAGACCATATGACTTTGTATTGGGCCTAAGATTATCCTTGACACGCGCCAGATATTATACCAATGGTGATGTGAGAGAGTGGTGACCTAATCCCCGACCATGGCTTGACAGGACTTTACACAACAACGGCGGAGAACCCAACAGACGTGCTTGAGTGCCGTGAGGGAAGAGTGATGAGACCGCCCAAAGAAGACTGCTGTGTGACTTAAGGCGTGTCTACCATAGAGACTTCATGATAGAGTTAGGAGTATAATCATTCACATATCATATCATTGTCATTAATTACATTGTTGATATTCATGTTATATGTGTGGTGTGGAATCTTGAGAATGAATGTGTGATATGATGTTGAGTTTACCTCACTGAGTTCTGTTGAACTCATTCCTTTTATATGTCTTTTTCTATTAGATTATACTGTAGGTTATGAGGACTTGTTTCGAATGGAGGATTTGTTGCTAGTATATCTTCTTGAAGGAGTGACCGAAGAAGAAGTGGACACACATGGAGCTTCATACCAGTATCAAGACTGTTCTTTTGGATTGGATTCCATTAGAGAACTATTTTAGTTTAGTTTTTCCGCTGCGAATAAAACTACTCTCTTTTCTTTTCAAAAAAAACTCTAATTTTATACCTTTTATTTTGAAGTAATGGATGATTGTAACCATTATTTCAGTTTTGATAACTTTATATGAGAAACTTGATTTATTCTTGTCCATTTAATTATACTATATCATGTTTTGTATGGATTTGTCACTGAACCTAGATCTTGCGGTGTATCACCCCCACGGGCATTCGGGTATGACTGGATCCGGCTTGGTGGGGTGTGACATCCGCAACTACGTTTGCTTTGCCTGGGTGATACTGGATGTCACAATCATAGTCAGAAACCAACTCCTACCATCTTCTTTGTCTCATGTTCAGTTCTTTCTGGGTGAAGAAGTATTTCAAACTCTTATGATCTATGAAGATAGCGATCTTCTCACCGTATAGGTAATGTCTCCAAATCTTTAATGCAAAAACAACGGCGGCAAGCTCTAAGTCGTGAGTGGGATAATTCCGCTCATAATTCTTCAATTGCCGAGAGGCATAAGCCACAACCTTGTCATGTTGCATCAACACGCAACCCAAACCGATCTTGGAAGCATCAGTGTAGACTGTAAACCCACCAGAACTATCAGATATAGTTAAAACCGGGGTGCTTGTTAATCTAACTTTTAGCTCTTCAAAATTCTTCTCGCAAGCTTCAGTCCAAACGAACTTCTCTTCCTTTCTAGTTAGCTTAGTCATAGGGGCAGCCAACCTAGAAAAGTTCTCAATAAATCTCCGATAGTATCCTGCCAATCCAAGAAAACTTCTTATCTCAATCAAGGTCTTCGGTCTTTCCCAATCGATAATAGTTTGCAATTTTTCCGGGTCAACACGAATACCTTCGGCTGAAACAACATGGCTAAGAAATACTACCCTTGAGAGCCAATTGCTAAACTTAGCATAGAGTTTCTTTTCTCTTAATCTTTGCAATGTAAAGTTCAAATGTTCCATATGCTCTTCCTCATTCTTCGAGTAAATCAAGATGTCATCAATGAAAACGATTACAAACTTATCTAGCACATCATGAAATACCAGGTTCATGAGGTCCATGAACACGGCAGGAGCATTCGTTAAACCAAAAGGCATAACTTTGAATTCATAATGTCCGTACCTTGTTCTGAACGCTGTCTTAAAGATATCACTTGACTTCACTCTCAACTGGTGATACCCAGACCTTAAGTCAATCTTCGAGAACACAGCCGCGCCTTTCAACCTATCAAATAGATCATCAATCCGGGGCAGCCGGTATCTATTCTTGATCGTCAACTTGTTCAACTCCCGGTAGTCAATGCATAGGCACATACTACCATTTTTCTTCTTAACGAACAAGACCAGAGCACTTCAGGGCGACACACTTGGCTGCACGAAACCTCTATCCAAGAGTTCGTTCAGTTGAGTTTGCAACTCCTCGCCATCCTATATGGAGCCTTAGACACCGGAGATGCTCCAGGAGTCAAGTCTATGGAGAACTCAACCTCTCTATCAGGGGGTAGTCCTGATAGATCGTCTGGAAACACATCAGCAAAGTTACAAGCAACACTGACATCTTCAAGTCTCTTCTTTTCTTTGACCTTGGTTCTAGATGAAACATCTTCCACCAAGGAGTGGACTTGCATTAAAGCGGTCAAAGTCTTCTTGCTCACTCTTCCCTTTTTGCCTTGGAACTCGAAAATTGAATTCCCTTCCAATCGAAATTGAATCTTCTTCGAAGAGCACAAGATCACAGTGTTGTAGGATGTCTACCAATCAATTCCCAAGATCACGTCGAAATCCCTCATATCAAACAACACCAGATTTGCCTTAAAGTTCAATCCACAAACACAAACAGGACATTTCTCTAACACTTTATCTTGTTTAACAGTAGACCCAACAGGGGTACAAATTGACAAACAACTAGATAAACATTTGGGTGTTAGGTTAGTCTTCACAACAAAAGTAGATGAAATGAATGAATGAGATGCACCCGTATCAAACAACACAAATGTTGGAAAAGAAGCGACTAACAATGTACCTATGACAGCATCATGACAAACTTCTTGGATAGTACCAGATATACTGAAGACTCTGTCGGCAGGAGGTGCAGGGACACTCTTCTGAACAGGAGCACTGGGCTGAACAAACTTCTTGGGGCAGAAACGGGCAAAATGGCTAGGCTGTTTGCAAAAGAAAAAAACATTATCCATTGGTCCAACAGAGGTAGATGCCACTAGAGGTCTCTGAGATGCAGGCCTGGGATGCACCACTCCAGGTCGAGGAGGCTGGACAAATCCCGCAGGGGGCCCCACTAGCCTGGCCATACTGGCCTACATGAATAGCACTAGGACTCCGCCCAACACTCCGTGGCTGAAAGGTAGGAGTGGGGTACAGTGCAAGTCTCTCAAAACGACGGTCAGTACGATCAACAAATCCAGGAGGTCTTGACTGCCAAGGTCTCTGTGCTCGCGTATTCTCTTTCTCAGTTTCCTCAATTTTCTTCGCATTCTCAACGGCCTGAGCATAGTTCCCAAGAGGCAAGGCAGTGAGGTGAACTTTGATCGAAGGTCGCAGCCCTTTGAAGAATTTCTTCGCTTTGGCAACATCGGAGCCTAAGGAATTAGGAGCAAAGAAAAAGAGCTCTTCAAACTTCTGCTGGTATTCCAACACAGAAAGGGAACCTTGTACTAATGCCATAAACTCTGCTTCCTTGGCACCTTTCACTGACTCAGGGAAATAGTTCCTATAGAAAGCTTCTTTAAACAAATCCCAAGAAATCACACCAGTATGGAGGTTTTGGAGAAGAGGCCTTGTGGAGGTCCACCATGCATCAGCCTCATGTTCAAGCTTCTGCTCTGCAAACAACACCTACTGAATATCCGAACACTGCAGGTGTCTGAATGCCTTCTCCAGTTCTCTCAACCATCTATTAGGAAAGAGGGCGTCCTTGGTCACGCCGGTAAAAGATGGTACTTGAAGGTTAAGAAAACTCTCCATTAGCTTGGTATGCGGGATCTCTGTGGACCTCTCCACATACGGAGTTGCACCGCCAATGTAAAATCCAGCTTTTACCTAACCTTGACTGACATTGTTGTGTTTGTGGGCCCTGTTAGCTGATGACGTGGTGTCGGAACTCCAGTCTATGGACATTGATGATGCTGCTCCTTCCTTGAGCACATTATCAGTGTTAAGTTAGAATCTGCGTGCTGATGAATAGTGAGACAGTTGAGGTATCAAACGGACTCCTGTGCACAATCTGAAGGTACTCCCTGAAACTAGACCTCTAGAGTGAACTGTGGGAGAAAACCCCATGGAATTTAACCTTGTATAGCCCTCCAAGTCCACACCTAAATTTGCGGAACTATTCTGAAAAATTCTGTAGAAACATGAATTGGTCGATACTATCGACCCAATGTATCGACCAACAGTATTGCTGAACCCAGGTTTAAAGATTCTCTGGAATATTCTTCACTCTATTTATTTATTCCTCGAGACTGGAGCCCTATTCCAACGATTGCAACATCTGAGAACGTGGAAGAGCCTCTCAAGAACTCCTCCTTGGTAATGGTGAAGCATCTTCCCCATTAATCATTGCCAACCACTCACTTCCACTCTCTTGCTCTACTCTCAAGGTATGACTCTCTCTCCTAGTAACTTTCTCACTCATCTTTTCTCTTATTTTACTGTTGGGACCATGGCCAAGGTGCTGTAACCTTGCAAACACCTTGCCATGAGTATTCTATACCTTATACATTGATGTTTTCTCCGATCTTGCTATGATTACTTACCTCTTGATCATTAACCATGCATTTCCATGATTTATTACTCACCAACTTGCTTTATTTACCAAAACTGAGATGAAGCCTATGATTAACCTAATCTATACCTTGCATATGATTTCAATATTGCTCCTAAGTGATTCCCTACCTAATCCACTATGTTTTTCCCCCAATTTTCATTAAGATATAGCCAATTCCATGATTAACAACTCTTGACCTTGATATGCCAATTTGGGGATTTCTAAATGGACCATTGGATTATGTTAATTCCTTGATAATTAGTGTCTCTATATTGTGCTTAGACTGTTCCCCAAGTTTCGTATCGATCCGAAACCCGGAAGACCAAATTTGGGCCAAAACCCAAAAAGCCAGCTTGCTGTCCGAAATTCTTTTGGTCGATGCTTGTTGGTCGATACTATCGACCCAATGTATCGACCAACAGAGTTGCTGTCAACAACTTTTGCCTAGTTTTGATTCGTTCGATCTCCGATCGTCCTAATTTCTTCTCTAACCCTTCATATATGCTTGTTTAGGATTTTAAGACTATTTGGGCCACTTGCTTGTGATCTTGGACCATCCTCTTCTCCAATTCAAGGTAAGGATAGTTATCGACATAATTACATAGGATGTGAAATTTTGACTTGGTGTTCCTAACCTAATGAACATAGTCTCTATCTCATATTCTTATCATGTTAGACTTGTTACATATGTCTTTCAATAGTAGCTTTGTGTTTACATTAGTTTTATTTCAATGTCTTATTATGTTTATCAATTTCAATATATGATGAATTATGTCAATGTCATGAATCGAATGTATACTATGATGTTATATCTTGTGAATTGATATGATGAACTTGGGCATGTGATTGCTTAAGTGTAACTTGGGATTGAGGAGTACCCTACTGGTGCTTCTGTCCTTGGACATCAGAGGGAATAGTATGGGATGTTCTCCGAAAATGTCCATCAACGCCTTCCCGGGTTATGGGATGACATACATAGGACTTGTCTAGTGGCGTTTGGCTAGGATGTCCCTTTCATATCAAACCCGAATTGGAAGGGCATTGAGACCAAACAACGCGTGGTAGTAGTGTGGATTTGTGGGCGCTCAAGACCGATAACCACATCGTGAGAGGACATTAATTGCATTGCGGTTACCCGGAAGGGGCCATTTATTGGTAGGGTCGCAAATGGCTAGACTTGGGCTTACGGGCACTCAAGACTGGTGAAATGATCCGTGAGGGGGACGTGAGAGCTTCCCGTCTACTATTTTTGGATGACCAATAGTGTGAAAGCCAGCCTTGACCCTAATCCGGAAACTCTTTTTATTGTAGGTCCAGTGACCCGAAGTAAGGCAAGAAGTCATCTTTGGGCCATTTCTGTTGAAGACTTGATGGCTGTATTGGAATCCATGAGTGTTGATGCTAGTGTTCCAATGGTGGAAACTGCACCCGGATGAAGATTGGATTAGTTGATGGTCTTGGAGTGGTCTCTGTATTGATTCAAAGGCATTTCTAACTCCTAGGTATGTCACTCTAGAGGTGTGCAAAACCCCTTGATGTTTGGACTTGATCTGAGCCTTCAATTCCCTGTTTTGAAGTTGCTGTCTTAATTGGTCGACTCATTGGTCGATTGGATCAATCGACCAATTGATTCTATTTTTGAAATTTGAATCCTGTCACTTCTATTTAAGTCTAATCTCGGGAATACTCCGCCTCATCTGCCTCCTAAGCCTCTGGAATGAGTTAGAACCCTAATCTAACCCATTCCCTTGCATTCTTTGGTGATCTCTGATCTCACCATATTCTTTAAGACTCATGATCATCATCATGTTCTTAAACCCTACTTATTGAATTCTTGAAAACCTAACCCTAATTCTTTGAAACCCCAACCTGTGTGATTGTCTGGAAAACTTTTGGTAACCTCCCTTGTGAAGGAAAATCTTCTTGAGTAATATTGTGTTAACCAAAAATTTAATCATCTATACTTTCCTGTTTTGATTTGTATTTGTTCATTCAGATCTCACAATTATTTTCTGAGGGAACCAAAAAGGGTAAAACCCTAATTCTTGGGTAAGATCAAGAACCTCTAGTTTAATCATGGTAACCCAATTATTATGTTTCCTTTACTAAATCTGAATTCTTTCATATCCTAGTTCATTATCTTTAATCTTTCTATTTTTTCCCCCTCCTAACCTATGATAACCCTAATCAGGTTGACCTCATGATTTCTAGGTTGTAACTTGAGAATTGTTTTGAGTTATGGTTTAATATCCTCTATACCCTAGAATACTACCATGATAATTCCCCTCTTAATTGTACCCTTTTGAACCATCGAATTCGGTTCTGGATTCTCAAAATTCGGATTCTTGCAGGCCACTGTCTGCATTGGTCGACTCATTGGTCGACTGGTCCAGCAGACCAATCAATCGACCAATGAGTACAGCAACCTCAATCTTGGTCTGTTTCGATCGATTTATGATCTTTTCCTTTATGCATCTTTCCTAACATGTTGTATGCACTTGTTTAGGACTGTCTTCTCAGGTTTTGTCAAGATCATACTTGATTCTTTAAGATTCCATTCAAGTTAGAAGGTAAGGACAGTTAATTCCTTAACTACATAGATTGCTTGTTCTCTGGTTTCTACTTTATGAAACTATGAGATTACCTACTGTTATTGTATTTTAATTCTGATCTCCTCTTTGTGGGAACAGTAGCACTTAATTATATCATCTTTTCATTGTTTATGTTATATGAATTACTTATTACTGCTTAATCTGATGTTGCTTTTACATTCTCTTTTATATGATGAACTACTGGTTGTGTATGTCATGACTGATCTGAGAATGTGTTTGCTTAAGTTTGGTTTGGGATTGGGAAGTGTCCTTTTGACACTTCTGTCCTTGGACATTATCGGAAATAGTATGGGATGTTTCCGGGGTTGCCCATCGACACTTTCCCGAATCAATGGTTGTCATACCTAGGGATATCTAGCAGTGTTTGGCTAGGATATACCCCTGTTATATCAGACCCGATTCGGTAGGGTATTGAGACCGAACGACCCGTGGTAGCAATGGGGATTCACGGGCACTCGAGACCGGTGAGTTATATCCGTGAGAGGACGGGAATCACATTGTGGGGGCCATTTATTGGAGGGTTGCATATGGCTAGACTTGGGCTCATGGGCGCTCGAGACCGGTGAGTTATATCCGTGAGAGGACATGAGAGCTTCCCGTTTACCATATGTGGATAACCAATAGGGTTGATGAGTCCAGTGAGTAATATCCGTGACTCTAGTGTGAAGGATACCGGAAAGGATCCCGAGAGGGGAGGAATGGAAGTATCTGGAACAAACTTGATGTAACTAAGTAGATGACTTGCATTGGGCTAGGCTTTTCCCTGACATGCGCTGGTACTTATGCTAAATGGTTGTGAGAGAGTGTGTTGACTTAACCCCCTACCATGGTTTGTCCGAAAGGGATGCCCGGACCAACTACCAACAGGAGCCGTATGCGTGACCTACCCAAAGAAGTACGGTGCTATGACTTAAAGCATGTCTCCATAGAGAGACCAAGCATACATAGAGTTAGATGCATACATACATTACTTGTTTCATACTTGCATTGCATCATGTTATGTTTTGCCACATGTTATCTATGATGTTATGGATTAACTACCTTACTGAGTTTCTTTGAAACTCATTCCTGTTGTATATTTCTTTTTGTTAGATTATCCTGCAGGTACAAAATACTATGACGAGCAGTACAGCAAAGCACAAGCTGATGAAGCGTATTACACGCAAAGTGCTGGCAACAATCAAGATTACTTTGATGATCCCCCGGCGGATCAAGCTGCGTACTACTTTTGAGAACGGCATAGAGTTAGAACGGATTCATTGGATTGATGAAGTCCATACTTATGAAGACGTTATCTATAAACTTGAAGACGCTTGATCTTAGTTTATTTATTAGTACATTTGTTTCAGTTGTAATCCCTTTTGATTTTTATACTACGTTCCACTATTTTGGTAAAGTGAGTTCCCGCCTCACTTCACTCCTTTTTGATATCATTGGATATCTGGTATCTTTCCGCACTCTGATTATTCTGATTGTTCATTTCTTGTTTTGAACCTTGTTTATAATATTAAACCTTGATTTATTTCTGTTCATGATTATGTTATTGCACATGTGGGAGGATGATTTCCTCGATACTTGATCTTCGGGGCTGTGGATCACACTCTCGGGTATGCCAGTTAGGGTACCGGCTGGGAGGATGTGACAAATAGGGTTGATGAGTCCGATGAGTAATATTCGTGACTCTAGTGTGAAGTATACCGGAAAGGATCCCGAGAGGGGAGGAATGGACGTATCTGGAACTGACATGGTATGATTAAGTAGATGACTTGCATTGGGCTAGGCTTTACCCTGACATGCGCCAATACTTGGACCAAATGGTGATGTGAGAGAGTGGTGACCGAAACCCCAACCATGGATTTGTCCGAGAGGGATGCAGGACCCAATTTCCCCCCGGTGATGAGTGACTGAGACTACCTAAAGAAGTATGGTGCTACGGCTTAAATCATGTCTACCCTAGATGACCAGCATACTTAGAGTTAGAATCATATCACATCACATGTCTCATATCATCTGCATCATTTTTATGATTATCTTGTGGCTTATGTGTTGTGGAATAACTACCTTGCAGAGTTCTATTGATCTCATTCCTTTTCTGTTGCAATATTTGCTAGACTACTCTATAGGTGATTACTCTGATGGTATGTTCCCTGAGGCTGACCCGGATACCTCATACTACTATCCGGAGGCTTGCTACAATGAAGACTTTGGTGACGGTACAGAAGCAGATCCTTCGGCGTATCAGGGTTAGCCCTTGGATAGTTTGGGAGCAGCCATGTTGGATCTCTATGGTCTTCACTTTTGAAGAAAAATTATTTATTGTGGAGGAGACTTATGCGTAGCTGCCCACCCCCTTCTTTTGTGACAGTTAAACTTGGAGGAATTGTAATAACTTTAAATTTAGTTTCATAACTTGGGATTTGTAATTTACCAATTTTGACCTCACTTTCCGCTTGATTGAGGGAGTGGATTCCGCCCACTGCCTTCTTAATTTATCTGATAAGATACTTACTTCAGCACTTTGATTATCTTTGATATCTCATTTCTGAATTCTATTATTATCAATTGTTAGTTTAATATTAATTGTTCATAATTGTGTTATCGTCGATGTGGATGATGTGGTCCCTGGACTATGGATCCTCGGGGCTGTGGATCACATCCCGGGTATGTCAGATAGGGTACCAGCTGGGTGGATGTGATAGAGTGGTATCAGAGCCCCAGGTCCAGTAAGACCCTAACCACAGAAACGATGATGGAACATTCCGAGTTACAGATCAAAAGGGTAACTCAACTATTCTTAGAGCTGAATAATAGATAATCGGGATTAGTAACTAAATAAATGAAACTTAATTGATTATGGAATAAGACACAATAATATAAGCAAAACAACTTGATCTCATTAATCACATAAGAAAATTTTTACAAGTCTGAAAGAAAGTACAATTGGGAAAAACATAAAAGGAAAATCCGAGTGCTATCTATCTAGGTGATCTACTCCGACGATCTGTCTGATCCCTCCTCGATCTGAACTCATCCTCGAGTCGTGTAAACCTCTCACCTAGAGTGTGCATGTATGACTCCATCCTCATCTGTCAAGCCTCGATCCTCTCGAGTATGGAATGAATCGAAGACTGATGAGAAGCCACACCTGGAATTTTAGAAGTCTGGTGAGATGAACCTTCAACCTCGAAGGATTGTGGAGTAGGAATCTCCTCATGCCCTTGATCAACATCCTGAGCTGGAGCATCACCATGATCATCATCGTCTCCATGCTCATCTACATTGTCATCCTCGGCATCCCAGTCGATGTCGGCCTCATCATCTGATCTAACTGCATTACCAAGCCCCATCTTTCTGATCGACCATGCACAAAGGTCCTCACATATCTCTATATCAGGAATCGTCAGTGTGTCCTCTAAATCCACCTGGAAGTGCTGGAAGATGCGTGTCAGGACCCGACCAAAAGCTAAGTTCCTGACCCCGGGGAGCTCAACTCGGTTTATCATGACATGCTGCATGATATGAGCTAAGTTTATCTGCACTCCAGTGTAAATGCTGTAGATGACTAATGCCTCCATGATCATCACCCTACTGTGATGCCCTGCCTTCGGAATAATGTTTCGCCCGACGAAGCGAGCGTTGACTCTAGTAGATGGTAGCATAGAAGGCCACTCCTGGGCATGTAGCAGTTCTCATCATTCCACAGAGTCATGCATGTCTCTTGTGTCTCGTGTGGAAGAAGAGCCTTCATGATGTCCGTGCGAGGAGGAATCCACCAAGGAAATCCGGTACGGACGGCACCCCCAAGATCGTAGCCAACTCACTGGTGGTGAATGTGATCTCGATGCCTCTGACCACGGAGTTGATGACAATCCGAGAACCGTCTCGTGGGTCATCCTGGAATCGGTAGATCAGGTTACTATAGAAGTACCTGACAAGCTCTGGATAGATTGGAAATGGCGTGGTGTACAAAGGTAGCCAGCCCATCGCCTCTAACCTCTCCCGGATGCGGAAAGTCTCTAACTCATCCAAGATTACCAACCGCCCGGACTCGATCGGTATGTCGTAGAAGTAGCGCTCAAACAGGAACTCTGCCTGAGGTGAGATGAAGAGGTCCTCCTCGATAACCTCCTTCCATGGAGTGTGCCCTTGACCTCTATCAGCCCTCCGTCCTCCCCTAGGCATGATGAATTTGTGGAGACAAGAAAGAGATTCATTTTGATTAGTCCCCGTGTGCATTTGTTAGATGAAGGGCATTTTCGTAAATTTTTGAAAAATTTAAATTTTTGTGAAACTGCGATTCGAACATACTAGCTTGTGCATAAGACTTGGATAAACATGTTGGGATGTTTTGTTTGGTGAAAACCTAATATTTTGGCCATGTTGAAGTGAAAATTCAGCAAGAAGTGAGAAGGAAAATCCCTCTTTGGGCTATGCTTTTGATTTTTCAAAAGTTGGATTTTCGGCAAACCAAGTGTGGGAACACCTTCCCCATGGTAAACTAGTCATGTGAGACTTGGTTTCATGTCAAAATTCAAATTGGTTTAAAAATGAGGCAAGTGTTTGCAAAGTTGGAAAATTTTGAAATGAATAGTGATTTTGGAACCAAAGTGTGTGAAATCTTGTGTTCTATGCTTGGTTTTGTTTGTAGGCTAGTGGGAACATGTTTCTAAACGTCCCTAGAAATGATTCTAACCATTAGCAGCAAGCATTTTGCAGTTTTGAAGGAAAATTCATATCATGATAAATGAAAATGCAAGAAAAGAGAAGAAGAGTGTAAGGTTTACTTATGTAGATGATCAATACAAGTTTGCAAGAGTTTGGAAGCCTCAAATCACCCCTAAAACCCTTAGAGACCTTAAGAGAAACTTTTCCCCAGAGCCAAGAACGAAGTGGATGTGTTTTGAAATGAAACGAGTGGGCCATATATTCTATTTTCGCGCAGATTATGTTTTGGTCAATACTATTGGTCGATGCCATCGACCAACTGTATCGACCAATAAGGGAAAATTTCCACTTTTGGGCTTTTTGTGGAAATCTGATTTGTGATTTGATTTTTACCAATGTTGGATTATAATCTTGCTATGTTGATGATTTTAAGCATGATTTGGGCATTCTAATCTTTTGATCAAGTAATTTTGACAAGTTTGATTTTTTCTCGATGTTGTGATCTCCGAAATTTTTGCAGAATGGTGCTTCTAAGAAATCGTTTGATTGGTTCTGATAATTCCGGAGTCGACGATGTGCCTACTGGGGTCCCAGACCAGCAAAGACAAAGGGAGAACCCCACCCCTAATGGAGTTCCCGAAGCCCCTGAAATCGGAAGCTTCAGAGACATTGCTAGCGTTATGACCAACATGATGCAGCAATAGGCAGCACAGTTCAATCAAATGATGACCGGATTTATGGCCTTGCGAGAAGAGAACTGAGCAAGTGGTTCAAGAAACCCTGGCCATGCAACTCTGTATGTGGAGAGGTCCACCAAGATCCCGCATACCAAGCTGATGGAGAGTTTTCTTAAGCTTCAAGTACCAACTTTTACTGGCGTGACCAAGGACGTCCTTTTTCCTAATAGATGGTTGAGAGAACTGGAGAAGGCATTCAGACACCTACGGTGTTCGGACATTCCGAAGGTGTTGTTTGCAGAACAGAAGCTTCAGCATGAAGCTGATGCATGGTGGACCTCCACCAGGCCTATTCTCGAAAACCTCCATGCAAGTGTGGTTTCTTGGGAATTGTTTAAAGAAGCGTTCTGTAGAATATATTTCCTTGAGTCAGTGAAAGATGCCAAGGAAACAGAGTTTATGGCATTGGTACAAGGTTCCCTTTCTGTGCTGGAATACCAGCAGAAGTTTGAAGAACTCTTTTTCTTCGCTCCTGATTCCTTAGGCTCCGATGTTGCCAAAGCGAAGAAATTCTTCAAAGGGCTGCGACCTTTGATCAAAGTTCACCTCACTGCCTTGCCACTTGGGAACTATGCTCAGGCCGTTGAGAATGCGAAGAAGATTGAGGAAACTGAGAAGGAGATTACGCGAGCTCAGAGACCTTGCCAGTCCAGACCTCTTGGATTTGTTGATCGTACTAACCATTGTTTTGCGAGGCCTGCGCCGTACCCCGCTCCCACCTTTCAGCCCCAGAGTGTTGGGCTGAGTCCAAGTGCTGTTCATGTAGGCCAGTACGGCCATACTAGTGGGACCCGACCTGTGGGATTTGTCTAGCCTCCTCAACCTGGAATGGTGCATCCCAGGCCTGCCTCTCAGAGACCTCCAGTGGCAGCTACCTCTGTTGGACCAAATTAAGGATAATGTTTGTTTCTTTTGCAAACAGCTTGGCCATTTTGCCCGCCTCTGCCCCAAGAAGTCTGTTTAGCCTAGTGCTCCTGTTCAGAAGAGTGTCCCTGCTCCTCCTGCCGGCAGAGTCTTCAGTTTATCTGGTGTTGACCAAGAAGCTTGTCACAATGTTGTCACAGGTACATTGTTAGTCGCTTCTTTAGCAGCATTTGTGTTGTTTGATACGGGTGCGTCTCATTCATTCATTTCATCTACTTTTGCTATGAAGACTAACCTAACACGCAGATGTTTATCTAGTTATTTGTTAATTTGTACCCCTGTTGGGTTTGTTGTTAAACTAGATAAAGTGTTAGAGGAATGTCCTGTTTGTGTTTGTGGATTGGACTTGAAGGCAAATTTGGTGTTGTTTGATATGAGAGATTTCGACGTGATCTTGGGAATTGATTGGTTGACATCCTACAACGCTGTGATCTTGCGCTCTTCAAAGAAGATTCAATTTCGATTGGAAGGGAATTCAGTTTTCGAGTTCCAAGGGAAGAAGGGAAGAGTGAGCAAGAAGACTTTGACCACTTTAATGCAAGTCCACTCCCTGGTAGAAGATGTTTCATCTGGGGGCAAGGTCAAAGAAAGGAAGAGACTTGAAGATGTCAGTGTTGCTTGTAACTTTGCTGATGTGTTTCCAGACGATCTATCAGGACTACCCCCTAATAGAGAAGTTGAGTTCTCTATAGACTTAACTCCTGGAGCGTCTCCGGTGTCTAAGGCTCCTTACAAGATGGCGCCTACCGAGCTAGAGGAGTTGCAAACTCAGCTGAACGAACTCCTGGATAGAGGTTTTGTGCAGCCAAGTGTGTCACCCTGGGGAGCTCCGGTCTTGTTCGTTAAGAAGAAAGACGGTAGTATGCGCCTATGCATTGACTACCGAGAGTTGAACAAGTTAACGATCAAGAATAGATACCTGCTGCCTCGGATTGATGATTTGTTTGACCAGTTGAAAGGTGCATCTATGTTCTCAAAGATTGACTTAAGGTCTGGGTATCACAAGTTGAAAGTGAAGTCAAGTGATATCTTTAAGACGGCGTTCCGAACAAGGTATGGACATTATGAATTCAAAGTTATGCCTTTTGGTTTAATGAATGCTCCTGCCGTGTTCATGGACCTCATGAACCGGGTATTTCATGATGTGCTCAATAAGTTTGTAATTGTATTCATCGATGACATCTTGATTTACTCAAAGAATGAGGAAGAGCATGTGGAACATCTGAACTTCACATTGCAAAGGTTGAGAGAAAAGAAACTCTATGCTAAGTTTAGCAAGTGTGACTTTTGGCTCTCAAGGGTAGTATATCTTGGCCATGTTGTTTCAGCCGAAGGTATTCGTGTTGACCCGGAGAAAGTGCAAACTGTTACCGATTGGGAAAGACCGAAGACCGTGATTGAGATAAGAAGTTTCCTTGGATTGGCAGGATACTATTGGAGATTTATTGAGAACTTTTCTAGGTTGGCTGCCCCTATGACTAAGCTAACTAGAAAGGAAGAGAAGTTCGTTTGGACTGAAGCTTGCGAGAAGAATTTTGAAGAGCTGAAAGTTAGATTGACAAGCGCTCCGGTTTTAACTATATCTGATAGTTCCGGTGGGTTGACAGTCCACACTGATGCTTCCAAGATCGGTTTGGGTTGCGTGTTGATGCAACACGACAAGGTTGTGGCTTATGCCTCTCGGCAATTGAAAGATTATGAGCGGAATTATTCCACTCACAACTTAGAGCTTGCCGCCGTTGTTTTTGCTTTAAATATTTGGAGACATTACCTATACGGTGAGAAGATCGCTATCTTCACAGATCATAAGAGTTTGAAATACTTCTTCACCTAGAAAGAGTTGAATATGAGACAAAGAAGATGGTTGGATTTGGTTTCTGACTATGATTGCGATATCCAGTATCACCAAGGCAAAGCAAATGTAGTTGCAGATGCTCTTAGTAGGAAAGATCAGAGGAAGGATTTGAACTTGTGTGCCTTGAGTCGACCTTTGTTGTTGTCAATGGAAAGGTTTAGCTTAGAAGTGGTTACTGAGGGTTCGGATTGTATTTTTTATGCCATGACGGCAAGATCCACCCTTAGAGACCGGATTGTTGCTTTGCAGAGTTCTGACCCTGAGTTGAAAGAGAAGATTGAGAAGATTGCCACAAATTTAGAAATGGACCCTACTTGTGACATCCAGCCCAAACCTAGCCCGGGATACCCTATTTGTTTTGGGATAAAGAAAGACTTGTTTAATGTTAGACCTTGAAGTTGGACCTTGATTTCAATGTTGTTATCCTTGAAAGCCTTAGGAGGCCATATCCGGCCTTATCCTTACCCTGACCCGGCCCGGAATTTGTATTGTCTGTTGATCCAATGACCCGAAGTGGTGGGAAAAGTCCTTGTATACCCTTTTGGTTGATGATTTGGTGTCGGAGCCCAAGCCCATGGACATTGACGATGATGCCCCTCACTTGAGAGCGTTGTCAGTGTTAGTTTTGAATCTGCGCACCGAAGAGGGGTGAATTAGTTGGTAGACCTAATGAACACCTGTTGACAATCCAAAAGTATTTCCCGAAACTAGACTTCTTGATGGACTTGTAGGAGAAAACCCCACCCAATTTGACCCCATATAGCCCTCCAAATCCCTGTCCGAAGTTGCTGAACTATGTCTGGCAAATCCTGCTTGCGCATCGAAGAAGGTGAGCTTAGTTGGTAGACCTAATGAACTCCCATGCTTGATCCAAAGGTATTTATGGAAACTAGACTTCTTTATTGACTTGTAGGAGAAAACCTCACTCAATTTGACCTTGTATAGCCTTCCGAATCCCTGTTCGAAGTTGCTGAACTATTCCTGAGAATTCTGTTGAAACTGCTGTTGGTCGATACTATTGGTCGATACTATCAACCAAAGGTATCGACCAAAACAAGCCCAGAATCGTGAAAAAGATGCTGTTTGGATATTCCTTTGTCCTTTTAAGTGAAACCTCGAACCTAAATCATTATTTCACTCATTTCAACATCTGAGAACGTGGGAAAGCTCCTCTAAGCCTCCTCCTTGGCTTGGGTGATGATCTTCTACAAGAATCATTGTTTCTCTTCTCTAATCTCTTCTCCAAGGTATGTAATCTCTCACTCTCTCTCTAATCTACTTCTACCTCATCTTGTTCTTGCTACTGAGTTTGTGGAGAAGGTGCTGCAACCTTGCAACCACCTCTTCTACAAGCTCTCTTGGGTTGATTAAACCTCTCTTCATTCCTCCATGCTATGATTCTCATACATGATGTTCTTGCTTTCTTATTTTGATTTTCCTCTTCTTTACAACATGAATTCATCTCTTAATCTGATTTTCTCTTTCAATTAGGTCTGATTATATGTTAGTAATTGTCTATATTCTGCTGCTCATCATTCTATTGATTAAATTCCTAAGTTCTCTTGCAATTGTAATGGTTTTCATTGAAGAACATGGGTCTTGCAAGTTTGAACCTAGGACCTCAAATTGGGGGTTTTCAATCCAACCATTGGATCATGTTAATTCTTTCTACGTAGTCTCCTGCTATTGTTCTTAAGCATCCCTCGAAGTTTCATATCGATCCGAGACCCGGAAGACCCATTTTGAGCCAAAACCCAAAAATCCCATTTTGCTGTCCAAGACTCTGTTGGTCGATACTATTGGTCGATACCATCAACCCAATGTATCAACCAACAAGGTTGCTGTCAGAAACTTTTGCCCAGTTTTGATCCGTTCGATCTCCGATTGTTTTGATTTCTTCTCTAATCCTTCATATATGTTTGTTTAGGGTTTTAAGACTATAATTGGACCATTCTCTTGTGACTTCGGATCATCTTCTTCACAATTTGAGGTAAGGATGGTTATTGCCATATAACATAGACTGTATGACTTTTACACTGCTGTTGGTAACTTAGTAGACTTAACTTATTAATTGATTTTAGACATCATATGACTACTGTAGTTACCTTATGACAGTAACACCATGCTTAATTACTTGATTTATCATATTTACTTATTCTTGTCATTTATTTATATACTGTATTATGAGATGTTATGACATGTTTTCAATATGATAATGTATTGTTGATATGTAATGGATGGAAATAAACATGTGATTGCTTAGGTATGATTTGGGATTGGGGAGTGCCCTCATGGGGCTACTTCTGTCCTTGGACATCGGAGGGAATAGTATGGGATGTTCTCCGAAGATGCCCATCGACGCTTTCTGGATCATTGGATGACATACATAGGACTTGTCTAGATGTATGGCTAGAATGCCCTGTCATATCAGACCCGAATCGGAAGGGCATTGAGACCGAACGACCCGTGGTAGTAGTGTGGATTTGTGGGCGCTCAAGACCGGTAACCACTCCGTGAGAGGACATAAATTGCATTGCGGATACCCGGAAGGGGCCATTTATCGGTAGGGTTGCAAATGGCTAGACTTGGGCTCACGGGCACTCAAGACCGGTGAAATGATCCGTGAGGGGACGTGAGAGCTTCCCGTTTACCATTTGTGGATGACCAATAGGGTTGATGAGTCCGGTGAGTAATATCCGTGACTCTAGTGTGAATGATACCGGAAAGGATCCCGAGAGGGGAGGAATGGACGTATCTCGGAACCGACATGATATGACTAAGTAGATGACTTGCATTGGGCTAGGCTTTACTTTGACATGCGCCAATACTTAGACCAAATGGTGATGTGAGAGAGTGGTGACCGAAACCCCCAACCATGGATTTGTCCGAGAGGGATGCAGGACCCAACTTCCCCCCGGTGATGAGTGACTGAGACTACCTAAAGAAGTATGGTGCTATGACTTAAAGCATGTCTACCATAGAGACCAGCATACTTAGAGTTAGAATCATATTTGCATCTTATGTCTCATATCATCCGCATCAGTTCATGATTGATATCATATGGCTTATGTATTATGGAATAACTTTCCTTGCTGAGTTCTTTTGAACTCACTCCTTTTTGCAACATATTTTGTTAGACTTTTCTGCAGGTACTCCTACTGTTGACTGTGACGGTCAACACTTTGAGGACTAAGTTGGTGACTCATACCACTTTGGCTACGGTGACTACATCGGTGAAGGCTATCAGTTCAAGACTCATATTTGTCAGGAGTAGATCCGGCCTGGCTTAGTTTATTATGATTATGTTATTGAGGAGACATTGTATAAGTTAGAAGAAACTGTAACTTAGTTGCTTACCTTTTTATTTTCCTTCTTTGGAGATTTGGTTGTAACCTTTACCTTATTTCGATCTACCTTCCGCACAGTTGTCTTTTGATTTGGTACTTATTATTCCGCACTCTGATGTTCGTTGTGATCCTTCTGTGATCATTTCTTAACTTTTATTATTAGATTACTTGAATACTATAAATTGTTCTTGCTTTTGATTATATTATTGTGATAAGTGGATATGATCGTTCCTAAACTGGATCTGTTGGGCTGTGGATCACTCCCGAGTAACCCAGATAGGGTACCCCCGGGTGGATTTAGGGGCGGGATGTGACACTACTTTTAGTACATCTTTAGACGGTACCTTATTGTTTAGAGGTAGACTCTGTGTGCCTGCTGTTGATGAAATCAAGAAGGAAATATTGAAAGAAGCACACCAGTCGATCTTTACAATACACCGTGGAAGTACCAAAATGTATAAAGACTTAAGGGAACATTTTTGGTGGAATGGTTTGAAAGTGGATGTTGAAGACTTTGTTGCCAAGTGCGAGACTTGTCAGCGTGTTAAAGCCGTTCGTCAACCTCCGTCCGGATTGCTTCAGCCCCTTCCTATTCCTTGCTAGAAGTGGGAAGATATCTCCATGGACTTCGTGACTAGCTTGCCGCGGACAAGTAAATGAAACGACACTGTGTGGGTGATTGTTGATAGGTTGACTAAATCAGCCCAATGCATTCCTATGAAGATCACTTACACTTTGGACAAGCTAGCTAGACTTTATGTGGACAATGTGGTTCGTTTGCACGGAGTGCCTATGAGTATTGTTTCTGATCGTGATCCTAGGTTCACCTCAAGGCTTTGGAATGGGTTGCAGAAAGCCTTGGGAACCCAATTGAATCTGAGTACAGCTCATCATCCACAGTCTGATGGACAATCTGAGTGGACAATTCAAATTTTGGAAGATATGCTTAGATCTTGTGTGGTGGATATGGGTGGAAATTGGGATGAACACTTAGCTTTAGTTGAGTTTGCCTATAATAACAATTATCAATCAACGATAGGCATGGCTCCATTTAAAGCTTTGTATGGTAACACTTGGAGGACACCTTTGTATTGGACTGAGACGAGTGAAAGAAAAGTCTTAGGCCCGGAAATGATTGAAGCTACAAGTGCAATGGTCGACATGATTAGAGAAAGGATTAAGTCTGCCCAATCAAGACAGAAATCTTATGCCGACAAGAGAAGGACTGATCTGGAGTTTCCAATTGGAGAGAAAGTTTTCCTTAAGGTGTCACCTATGAAAGGGGTGATGAGATTCAATGTGAAGGGAAAGCTTAGCCCTCGCTTCATTGGGCTTTTTGAGATCTTGGAAAAGGTTGGATCTGTTGCATATCGCTTGGCCTTGCCCCCATCTCTTGCTGGAGTTCACAATGTGTTCCATGTTTCAATGCTTCAGAAGTACATAGAGAACCCGGAACACATACTACAGCAAGCACCCGAAGGACTTAGCACCGGTCTTTCTTACGATGAAGGACCAGCCGAAATCCTAGATAAAAAGGACAAGCAGCTGCGAAATCGCACCATCCCTTTGGTGAAGATTCGGTGGAAGAACCATACCCCGGAAGAAGCTTCATGGGAGAAGGAAGATGAAATGAAGGAGAAGTTTCCTCATCTGTTTGGAAGCACAGGTACGCTTTCAATTTCGAGGACAAAATTTCTTTTAAGGGGGGGAGAATTAAAATCCAGCTTTTACCTAACCTTGACCCGACCCGGACATTGTTGTGTTGGTAGGTCCGAAGACCCGAAGTGGTGGTAGAAGGAACTTATGGGCCCTGCTAGTTGATGACGTGGTGTCGAAACTCCAGTCTCTGGACATCGATGATGCTACTCCTTCCTTGAGCACATTATCAGTGTTAAGTTAGAATCTGCGCACTGATGAATAGTGAGACAGTTGAGGTATCAAAGGGACTCCTGTGCACAATCCGAAGGTACTCCCTGAAACTAGACCTCTTGAGTGAACTGTGGGAGAAAACCCCATGGAATTTGACCTTGTATAGCCCTCCAAGTCCACACCTAAAGTTGCTGAACTATTCTGAAAAATTCTGCAGAAACATGAATTGGTCGATACTATCGACCCAATGTATCGACCAACAGTATTGTTGAACCTAGGTTTAAAGATTCTCAGGAATATTCTTCACTCTATTTATTTATTCCTCGAGACTGAAGCCCTATTCCAATGATTGCAACATCTGAGAACGTGGAAGAGCCTCTCAAGAACTCCTCCTTGGTAATGGTAAAGCATCTTCCCCATTAATCATTTCCAACCACTCACTTCCACTCTCTTGCTCTACTCTCAAGGTATGACTCTCTCTCCTAGTCACTTTCTCACTCATCTTTTCTCTTATTTTACTGTTGGGACCATGGCCAAGGTGCTGCAACCTTGCAAACACCTTGCCATGAGTCTTCTATACCTTATACATTGACGTTTTTTCCGATCTTGCTATGATTTACTTACCTCTAGATCATTAACCATGCATTTCCATGATTTATTACTCACCAACTTGCTTTATTTACCAAAACTGAGATGAAGCCTATGATTAACCTAATCTATACCTTGCATATGATTTCAATATTGCTCCTAAGTGATTCCTTACCTAACCCACTATGTTTTTCCCCCAATTTTCATTATGATATAGCCAATTCCATGATTAACAACTCTTGACCTTGATATGCCAGTTTGGGGATTTCTAAATGGACCATTGGATTATGTTAATTCCTTGATAATTAGTGTCTCTATATTGTGCTCAGACTGTTCCCCAAGTTTCGTATCAATCTGAGACCCGGAAGACCAAATTTGGGCCAAAACCCAAAAAGCCATCTTGTTGTCCGAAATTCTTTTGGTCGATGCTTGTTGGTCGATACTATCGATCAAATGTATCGACCAACAGAGTTGTTGTCAGCAACTTTTGCCTAGTTTTTATTCGTTCGATCTCCGATCGTTCTAATTTCGTCTCTAACCCTTCATATATGCTTGTTTAGGGTTTTAAGACTATTTGGGCCACTTGCTTGTGATCTTGGACCATCCTCTCCTCCAATTCAAGGTAAGGATAGTTATCGACATAATTACATAGGATCTGAAATTTTGACTTGGTGTTCCTAACCTAATGAACATAGTCTCTATCTCATATTCTTATCATGTTAGACTTGTTACATATGTCTTTCAACAGTAGCTTTGTGTTTACATTAGTTTTATTTCAATGTCTTATTATGTTTATCAATTTCAATATATGATGAATTATGTCAATGTCATGAATCGAATGTTTACTATGATGTTATATCTTGTGAATTGATATGATGAACTTGGGCATGTGATTGCTTAAGTGTAACTTGGGATTGAGGAGTACCCTACTAGTGCTTTTGTCCTTGGACATCGGAGGGAATAGTATGGGATGTTCTCTGAAGATGTCCATCGACGCCTTCCCGGGTTATTGGATGACATACATAGGACTTGTCTAGTGGCGTTTGGCTAGGATGTCCCTGTCATATCAGACCCGAATTAGAAGGGCATTGAGACCGAACAACCCGTGGTAGTAGTGTGGATTTGTGGGCGCTCAAGACCGATAACCACCCCGTGAGAGGATTTAAATTGCATTGCTGTTACCCGAAAGGGGCCATTTATTGGTAGGGTTGCAAATGGCTAGACTTGGGCTCATAGGCACTCAAGACCGGTGAAATGATCCGTGAGGGGGACGTGAGAGCTTCCCGTCTACTATTTGTGGATGACCAATAGGGTTGATGAGTCCGGTGAGTAATATCCGTGACTCTAGTGTGAAGTATACTGGAAAGGATCCCGAGAGGGGAGGAATGGACATATCTGGAACTGACATGGTATGATTAAGTAGATGACTTGCATTGGGCTAGGCTTTACCTTGACATGCGCCAATACTTGGACCAAATGGTGATGTGAGAGAATGGTGACCGAAACCCCAACCATGGATTTGTCCGAGAGGGATGCAGGACCCAATTTCCCCCCGGTGATGAGTGACTGAGACTACCTAAAGAAGTATGGTGCTACGGCTTAAATCATGTCTACCCTAGATGACCAGCATACTTAGAGTTAGAATCATATCACATCACACGTCTCATATCATCTGCATCATTTTATGATTATCTTGTGGCTTATGCGTTGTGGAATAACTACCTTGCTGAGTTCTGTTGAACTCATTCCTTTTCTGTTGCAATATTTTCTAGTCTACTCTATAGGTGATTACTCTAATGGTATGTTCCCTGAGGCGGACCCGGATACCTCATACTACTATCTGGAGGCTTGCTACAATGAAGACTTTGGTGACGGTACGGAAGCAGATCCTTCGGCGTATCAGGGTTAGCCCTTGGATAGTTTGGGAGCAGCCATGTTGGATCTCTATGGTCTTCACTTTTGAAGAAAAATTATTTATTGTGGAGGAGACTTATGCGTAGCTGCCCACCCCCTTCTTTTGTGACAGTTAAACTTGGAGGAATTGTAATAACTTTAAATTTAGTTTCATAACTTGGGATTCGTAATTTACCAATTTTGACGTCACTTTCGGCTTGATTGAAGGAGTGGATTCCCACTGCCTTCTTAATTTATCTGATAAGATACTTACTTCAGCACTTTGATTATCTTTGGTATCTCATTTCTGAATTCTATTATTATCAATTGTTAGTTTAATATTAATTGTTCATAATTGTGTTATCGTCGATGTGGATGATGTGGTCCCTGGACTATGGATCTTCGGGGCTGTGGATCACATCCCGGGTATGCCAGATAGGGTACCGGCTGGGTGGATGTGACAACCAGGGTTCCTTGAACCACTTGCTCGGTTCTCTTCTGGCAAGGCCATAAATCCAGTCATCATTTGATTGAATTGTGTTGCCTGTTGCTTCTTCATGTTGGTCCTAACGCTAGCAATGTCTCTCAAGCTTCCGATTTCAGGGGCATCGGGAACTTCATTAGGTGCGGGGTTCTCCCTTTGTTCTTGCTGGTCCAGCAGCTCAGCAAGCAAATCGTCGACTCCGAAATTATCGGAACCAATCAAATGGTTTTTAGAAGCACCATTCTGCAAAAATCAAGGTTACAACATCGAAAATTTAAACTCGTCAATAATCACTTGATCAAAAGATTAGAATGCCCCAAATCATGCTTAAAATCATCAACATAGCAAGATTATAATTCAACATTGGAAAAAATCCAGTCACAAAACAAATTTCCACAACAAGCCCAAAAGCATAAACTTTCCCCTTATTGGTCGATACTTTGGGTCGATGGTATCGACCAATAGTATCGACCAAAACATAATCTGCGCGAAAACAAAATAAATGGCCCACTCATTTCATTTCGAAACACTTCCATTTCGTTTTTGGCTTTAGGGAAAAGTTTCTCTTAAGGTTTTTAAAGGTTTTAGGACTGATTCAAGGCTTCTACAACATCATACCAACTACATTGATCATCAACACAAATAAGTCTTCCTTTCTTCTTCTCTTTTCTTGTGTTTTCATTTACCATGATATGATTTTTCTTCAAAAATTCAAAATGCTTGTTGCTAATGGTTAGAATCATGTCTAGGGATGTTTAGAAACATGTTCCCACTAGTCTACAAACAAAACCAAGCATAGAACACAAGATTACACACACTTTGGTTCCAAAATCACTATTCATTTCAAAATTTTCCAACTTTGCAAACACTTGTCTCATTTTTAAACCAATTTGAATTTTGACATGAAACCAAGTCCCATATGACTAATTTACCATGCAGAAGGTGTTCCCACACTCGGTTTGCCAAAAATCCAATTTTTGAAAAAATCACAAATCTAGCCCAAAGAGGGATTTTTCTTCTTCCTTCTTGCTGAATTTTCTCTTCTACGGGGCCAAAATGGTAGATTTTCACCAAACAAACCATCCCAGCATGTTTATCCAAGTCTTATGCACATGCTAGTATGTTTGAATCGCAGTTTTCACAAAAATTTAAATTTTTTTAAAGCCTCTACAGGAGTGGAGTTGGGATTTAACTTTGTGTGGGGGGGGGGGGCAAAAAAAAAAACCCGGGGGGGGGGGGGAAGGGGGGGTTTTTTACAACGGAGGACTAGAGTGGTCTCTCTAGAAATTTTTCAAAAAATCAAGAATGGAAGGGAGTAAGTGCTCGTATTTCACAATTGGAAAGAAGACTAGAAGTATCATTCTTGGTAAGTGATATGGAGAGTTTATGATCAGACCGGGTTCATACCTGGTCCGACCCTCGACCCCGGTCGAGACGGAGAAAACCGAATCGCTCCCGAGCAAACCGGATCCAGAAGATGGCTTGCTGAAGAAGAAAGATTATTCGGCTGCAAGCGTGCCCTAATCTTACTTATGGATTAGGGTAATCACCCTGATGACAGCAGACTCAAACTGACGGCTGCGGATAATCATCATCAAAGGGATAACTATCGCATAACCTAACGGTTATCTCAGGAGTCCTCTACTAGCCCAAACTAGTAGAAGTCTATCGCTCAACGGATCTTATTGATAAGATCCAACGACTACCCGAAGAAGGCTCGAGTGCATCCAACGAAGGAGATTCGAAGGTACACTCTATATAAACCTCACTACTATACAAGGTGAGGGACGGATCAATCGATCAAGGAGAATACTATCTGAGACTCAGGACATCACGTGGAGATCCAAGGGCTGAGCAGATTTTGGACGCATCATTTGGCGCCGTCTGTGGGAAAGACTTGAAAAAGCCATGGTGACTAGATCAGCAGCCGCAGCAGCCGCTGCACAACGCAATTCCGGTGTTCGGATACCCGGGGGTGAATAATCCGAGATATTCCCCGGAAAGCCAAAGTCCTATCGAAGTGGATAAAGGCCAGGGAGGACGTAATCTTCCTCCTGATACAATCCAAGATCAATTGGATCAGGTAAAGATTCAACTCTTGGAGGTGAGCCAAGCACTCCGCTTGCTCACCAGACGAGTGGTTTTACCACAAGAACCTGATCAACACGACTCAGGGAGACGTGCATTGCCACGTGACCAAAGAATGGCGGAAGACCGGAATGTTGATCAGAATTTCCGTGAAGGAGACCGAGGACTTCGGAGGATTGATGATCAACCAAGGCGAGGCGATCGGTTCGATAGACAGCAAGAGAGTACAACTGATTCAAATACAATGTTGGATACTGGGGTAAGAACTCACTCACCCATTGTCAGAAGAACCGTTCGTGATGATCGAGCAGTTCGTGACGAGAGAAACGTTCGTGAAGGACGGGCTGTTCGTGATGATCGAGTAGCACGTGATGATCGTGTTAATCGAGGTCGTGATCGTATTGCTGAAGATCACCCGACCCAGATTGGCCAAGAATTGGCCAACATCAATGAGAAGTTAGGGCAATTGGCTAAGGGAAGAATAACTGAGGATATTTACTCAGTCATTCGAAAGACTCCTTTTGCTGAGCCAATTGCGGGATATCTGTTTCCCCATAACTTCCGTTTGCCTACCTTCTCAACATTCGATGGCTCCGGAGATCCAACAGCTCACATTGGCTATTACCAACGGGACCATGGCGAGTTTCATGTAATTCGATGAAATTTTATGCGGGGTTTTCGGATCATCTCTAACTGGAGCGGCACAAAAGTGGTTTTCTAACCTCCCCTCGGGAAGGATCGTAAACTTTGACGAATTGGCACGCCAATTCATAGGGCGATTCCAAAGTGGGATACAGGTCAAGAAAACGGAAGAAACCTTGTTTCTTGTCAAACGGGGAAAGAGCGAATCGATCGAGAGTTTCCGAAAAGATTCAACAAGGTGACGATGGAGATAGAAAACTTGGATGAACAGGTAGCCAGAACCGCTCTATTCACAGGACTCACAAATCGGAAACTCCTGGAGTTGTTACTATAGGATATACCCACGACTTATGCTTGAGTTGGTGCGAGAGATGCCGAGAAAACGAGGCTGAAGTCATGGAGATTCTAGATGCGCGCCAAGGAGATAATAAAGTCTCCAATAAGGAACAAAAGGCTCCTTAGCAGAAGCAGAAGCCAAAGAAGAATGTTCATGATCGGGTTGGAAGATCCCAACCTTGGCGCCAAAGATCCCCCGGAAGAAGTGAGTACACTCCATTGAATGCTCCTCGGGCCGATATTTTGAATATCCTCAAAAGAAAAAATACTTTGAAGTGGCCGCCTAAAATTCTTTTGAAACCCGGAGAGCAGCAGGATCGGGAAAAGTATTGCCGATTCCACAAGGACTATGGTCATTACACTAATGACTATCGTCATCCGAAGGCGAGATATTGAGAGATTGATATCTCCGGGACATCCGTCCGGTTTTGTTAGCGAGGAGGAGGGGAGGAGCCACGCGGGCCACGTGCGGCTGCCCCTAAAAGGAATCGTTCGGTTAGTTCAGAACGATCGAGGGAGGCCTCGAAGTCCAAAAAAGGCAAGGAGGTGATTGAAGCTGCTACTCGGTCACCGATCCTTACCATCTTCGGGGGTCCAGAGCCCGAATCATTCCGGAGTTTAAAAACCAAATCCAAATTTGTTGGAGCCGGAGAGGCGCAGAAGCGGAAGAAGCTGAATGGTGAAGATTCTATCACCTTTAGCGAGGAAGACGAAAGAGATGTTTGTTTACCTCATGATGATGCTATAGTCATCAAGGTAGAGATTGCACGGCGGGAAGTGCATAGAGTATTGATTGATACGAGTCTGCGGTGACCTAATTTCTTACGAAGTGTATCAAAAATTGAAGGTGGATCAAGACTTGATGAAACCTTCATCAACACACCTATATGGCTTTGCAGGGTTATCTGCAGTGGCGGAAGGATCGGTTCAGTTGGATCTTTCCATTGGAAGTTTTCCCAAAGAAACAACTGTCTGAATCAATTTTCTGGTGGTTCGAGAACTACCAGCCTATAATATGATTCTCGGGCGACCATCTTTATCCAAAATAGGTGCTATTGTTTCGACAAAGCACTCGAAGATAAAATTCCCGACCGATATGGGAATCGGTCAAGTCTCCTCTAACCGGAAGATCTCTCGGCGGTGTTATGTTGCCTATTTAAAAGACAAGGAGGGTCCGAAGAAGGTTACTGCCCTCCCCATAGAAGTTCGAGATGATCGGGAAGAGACGGAGATGCAAAGGCCCGAACCAGTGGAGAAACTGGAGCAAATCCAGGCGTGTACCGAGGATGCGAAAAGATTACTTATGTCGGGTCCGAACAGTTGGAAGAGTTTAAAGATGAATTGAAGTTATTTCTTCAACGAGAATAAGGATGTATTCGCATGGTCCGCTGGGGACATGTTGGGGATCGATTGGGCCATTGCAGAGCACAAACTCTGGATAGACCCTAAGGCGAAACCAATGATACGAAAAGAAGAAATTTCTCTATTGAAAAGTATGAAGCCGTTCGGAACGAGTTGAAAAACTTAAGAATTCTGGTTTCATAGAACCAATTGAGTGCCCAACTTGGTTGGCCAACGTGGTGATGGTGAAAAAGGCGAATGGGAAGTGGAGGATGTGTACGGACTACACGGATCTAAACAAAGCTTGCCCAAAAGATTGCTACCCGTTGCCTCGGATTGACCTCTTGATAGATGCTACTGCAGGTATGAAACTTTAAGTTTCATGGATGCCTACTCGGGGTATAATCGGATCCTTCCGAATAAGGAGGATGAGAAGTATACGGCTTTTATGACTGATCGTGAAAGCTATTATTACAAGGTCATGCCTTTTGGCCCGAAGAATGCAGGAGCAACATATCGAGAGGGCCGTCAACAAGATTTTCAAAGAGCTGATAGGAAAGAACGTTGAAGCATATGTTGACGACATGCTTGGTGAAAAGCTTTACAAAAGCAAATCACATTGCAGATTTGACTGAGGTTTTCTCAGATGCGAGGAAACATCAAATGAAGTTGAACCCCGAAAAATGTGCCTTTGGAGTCTCCTCGGGCAAATTCTTGGGTTTCATGGTATCACGAGAGGGGAATTGAGGCAAATCCTGCCAAAATACAAGCTCGATTGATATGGAGGCTCCCAAAACCGTTCGGGATGTACAATGTTTGACGAGGAGAGTTGCTTGCCTTAAATCGATTTATCTCCAAGTCCGGAGAGAAATGTTTGCCTTTCTTCAAGGCACTTAAAGACCCGAAGGGCGGTAAGGAAGCAAAGTGGACTGAAGAGTGCCAGAAAGCTTTTGAGAAATTAAAAGAAGCACTTGGACAACCACCGATCCTATCCAGGGCCGGAGAAGGGGGAAATATTACAGCTATATCTAGCGACATCCCTTTCCGCGGTCGGTGCGGTACTTGTTCGGGAGAAAGATAAGAAAACGATGGCCGATTTACTATATAAGCCACGTGTTGCTTTGGATGCGGAGACGAGATATTCGCAGATTGAGAAGCGAGCTCGGCTCTCATGATGGCCGCCGGAAGCTAAGGCCATATTTTCGAGGCTCATCCAATTGAGGTATTTACAACTTTTCCTCTTAGTAAAGTTCTTAACAAACTCGATTTGTCCGGAAGGATGGTATCCTGGTCGGTTGAGCTAAGTGAGTTCCAAGTGAGCTTTAAGCCCGGGACTGCAATCAAGGCTCGGGCATTAGCCGACTTTGTAGTAGAAACTACTTGCACCAGTGGAACCCACTATTGAGGATCCCATTATACCAACCACTTGGGAGGTATATGTCGATGGTTCGAGTAATAAAGATGGAGCAGGCGCTGGAATTCTATTAAAAAGTCCAGCGGGATTTATTATTCGATATGCTTTGAGATTCGCATTTGATGCAAGTAATAACGAAGCGGAGTATGAGGCCCTGATAGCGGGACTTCGGTTGTCAAAGGCATTAGCTATTGCAGATGTTACTATTTATAGTGACTCTCGGCTTATAGTCAACCAAGTCCAGGGGGAGTATGGCATTAAAGAACCACGCTTGCAAAAATATCGGGAGATAGTGCAGGCATTTCGGAACCAATTCCGGAATTTGAAGATATCTCGGATTTCGAGGAATGAAAATTCGATGGGCGGATGAGCTATCCCGACTAGCCAATGCCAAGGAAAAGAATCTAGACCCTTCGGTCTACATTGAAGAGGTAACTTTTCCAAGTTATCATGAGAAAGAAATTTCTTATATTGAAGCGTAACGTTGCTTGGATGGATCCAATAATTGAATATCTAAGAGATGACAAGTTACCCGAGGATCCGGTAGAAGCAAGGTTGATCAAGATTCGATCAGCTAGATTTGTCATTCAGAATGGGAGACTATATAAAAGATCTTATGCTGGACCCCTTATGAGATGTATAGGCCCCGAAGGAGCAAACTCAGCTTTGGCTGAGGTTCATGAAGGAATTTGTGGCGCTCACATGGGTGGCGAGCCCTGGCCCACAAAATTCTAAGACTGGGGTTATATTGGCCTAAGATCCAAGAAGGCTGCTATGGACTACGTTCGTCGATGTAGTAACTGTCAAATTCATGCTACAGATGTCGAAGCGCCCGGCGGAAATTATGACTTCAATTCTAAATCCTATTCCCTTTGCAATGTGGGGAATTGATATCATGGGCAAATTCACCAAGGCATCGGGCGGACGGGAATATCCGATAGTAGCAATTGATTACTTCACAAAATGGGTAGAAGCCGATTACACCGCGACAATTACTGAGAAAAAAAGTGGAAAAATTTGTGCTTGAATAAATCATATATCGCTTTGGGATTCCAAAAATAATTGTCACTGACCATGGTACTCGGTTCGAATGTCCACAATTTGAGCAATTACGTGGAACATATATGATCGAGCATCGTATGTCCTCGGTGGCATACCCCCAAAGCAATGGCCGGTAGAGGTTACTAACCGAACGCTGCTGGAAGGAATAAAGAGAAGACTCGAAGGCGACAAAGCTTCTTGGGTCGAAGAACTATATAATGTCTTGTGGGCTTATAGAACTACGGTTTGAACACCTACGGGAGAAACTCCATTCAGGTTGGCATATGGATCCGAAGCATTGGCACCGGTGGAGATAATGGCGAAGGACGTTACGGGATCGTGAGTTCGAGGAAAAAGCAAATGAACAAGGACTGCTTGATAGTCTTGATTTGTTGGACGAAGTTCGGGCAAAGGCAATAGCACGAACTCAACATTATCAAAGAAGGATAGCGTCTCATTATAATACTCGAGTGAAGAATCGTCGGTACTTAGCCGGAGATTTGGTGTTGAGAAACACCCTAGCTTCCAACCCGCGTCACCAAAGAAAGTTGGACCCTTCCCGGGAAGGACCTTATATGGTTGTGAAACCGGTCGGTTCAGAGCTTACAAGCTGAAGAACATTGATTCCCGAGAGAGAATTGGATCGTTCGTGGAATGCTAGGCATCTCAAAAAGTTTTATCCTTGAAGATGATTCCAATTTTGTTCGTGATGTAATCATTTTCAACTCAATCAATGCAATTTTTGGTTTTCAACAAACTATCTTTTGATTGGGGGCATCATACACCACATTCAAGAACACATTCAAGAACAAGATCCAACTATAAGGCATCGGATGAAAATTTGTGTGGGTCCTTCAACACTTCAACACTTATGGAAAATCTTTCGAACTTTCTTAAGTCGGGGCATCGGATGAAAATCCGAGTGAGTTCCTTTTGCAAGGCGTCGGTTTAATACCCGAGTGAGTTCCTTCGAGACTTATTGAATTTTTGAATTATCCTTAAGTATAAGGCATCGGTTTAAAACCCGAGTGAGTTCCTTCTCAGACTTACTGTATTTCTCCGGAAATCCTTAAGTATAAGGCATCGGTTTAAAACCCGAGTGAGTTCCTTCTCAGACTTATTGTATTTCTCCGGAAATCCTTAAGTATAAGGCATCGGTTTAAAACCCGAGTGAGTTCCTTCTCAGACTTATTGTATTTCTCCGGAAATCCCTAAGTGTAGGCATTGTTTCAAACAACTAAGACCTAATGCAACGGCGATTCAAGTGGCTAGCAAAGTTCAAGATAAAGTAATTTCTTATTTCTTCGGGAAGATCCAAAGAGGCCGGTATCAAAACAATTACAAGAGCTGGATACAATCTCCGATCAAAGAAGAAAGTCATTACAGTGACTGTTAACAAGTTATACAAGATCGACGCGACTTTGCTAGAACAAACATATGAGTCCACCATTGGTGAGGAAAAGAAGAAATGAGGATTACAAAAATATTTCAATATTCATAAAATCCTCTGCAATTTCATACTCTTTGCCCAGCTTGTCCAGGAGAAGAATGGTCCTCGACCAAACTCGCATTCGGCACAAGCTCGTCATAATTGACTTCTTCCAGCGGAGAATAAACAGGAGAATCTTCCAGATATTGCATAATATCTGGGTCGGAAGGTGGAGGATCAATCTTATCCTTGGTCCAGTCGGGAGGAGGAATACCCGGGTTGGTAAATACTTCGGGATGGCAAACAACATTGTAGGGAGTCGTATCAAAATGAGGATCTTTCCTTAATATTGATTCCCATACTTCGTTCTAACCATCCCGATGCGCCTGCAAGTTATAAGCATTCAGCATATCAACAAAAGGCTTACTTGTGTAAATACTTGAAGACGCAGGCTCTGCGAACATCGATTGGAAGGGATTCGGGCAAAGGAACGACAGCTTGCCTTTCGGGTAATGTTTCGATCCTTTAGCTCCCGACTTTCCAACCGTCCTTCCGATCGCCGGATCTTCTCCCTGGCATCATCCAAATCCGACCGAAGACGACCAATCATCGAATTCTTTTCTCCCGCCACCTCCCAAGCTAGATTCCGAAGGCGAGCAATCTCAACATCTTTAGCTTCGGAGATTCCCCAAGCCTAGAAACTTCATTGCTCAACCTACTGAGTCTAGTAACTGCTTCCACTTGGTTGTGGAAGTTACCAAGAAGACTCCCGCAAACAACTTTCGAGTTAGCGAGGAGCGAGAAAAGTAATTTTTCAGAATCGAGAGGATAATGAAGAAAGACTTACATCACCAGTGACTTCGTAAAGACTTCATCCTGGAAGTTTGGAAAGAACTGCGCTCTCGGAAGTCATTCGAGCAGCAGTACACCATTCCAACGCTCACAAACTCGTTTGACACTAATTCAAGCGAAGGATGAGAAGGATGAACTACATCAAGCAAAGGCTGAGCTTCATCACTTGTCACCCGCCGGCGCTTCCTGGTGGCAAAATCCTCCAACTCAGAAGGAGAGGAGGAGGATGCCAAACAAGCACTAGAGTTAGAAATAGGAGCAGCACCTGTTGGGGCCACACCTTCATCAGACGCCAACATAGTTGCCTCAGATGCCCGAAGAGTCTCCTTCGGGGGTGCACCGACAGAGCTCACCAACAAGCTCACCAGCCAGATTGCCGCCAGCACCATCGGCAACGGAGTGATCAAGATCTTCCCGGGAAAGACAAGCGGTCACTTCGGGCAAAGAAGGCGCGAGGACGGCATCAACGAAGCTGCAGGAATCTGACTTGAAGATTCACCGCCAGCAGTCGCCTTACGCTTGGAGGATTCACCACCTGAAACCACCACACTGGCCCCAATCACCACCAACGGAATGCTATTCTTGCGAGATTTTGCTCTGATAAAGTCTGGGTTGATCTTGGGAGCCACTATAAAAAAAAAAAAAAACAGCTGTATCAGTACAAAAATAAACGACAAGAAACAATGGGGAAACCCTAGTTTCCTAAAGCATCCGACGGACCAACAAACTAAACCCCAAGTATAACTACCGTGCAGATTACTTTGGGGAGAAGAGGGGAAAAAGATGAGAAATCAAAAAACTCACTTGTTCGAGAAATGGATAGAGTCAGCATCGTCGAAGTACGAGGAATACGGAGGCAGGTCGAAGGACGAAAGGTTGCTTTGGCACTTTAGCAAATCTATCTTGCGGAGTCGGGATAGATGGAGAGTACCCACGAAGGCTTTAAATAGCCTCAGGTATAAGACGACGGTTGAAGGCTAAGGACAACCGACTACCCAGATCAAAATGACGCTTCAAAATCCGCAAAAAGCAAGATCAACGGTCGAAGGGATGCCACATGGAAACATGTGGAAGCGAGCAACTGATGCAGAGAAACCTCCAATCGTCGCACTGCCATTAAAATAATGGAGGTATTTCCGATTCATTGGAAACAATGAATGGTACACAAAAAGCGGAAAACGTTTGAACTTCGCGAGAAGGGAAACGTGCGGACTTTGCAATAAATGAAGAAGTGGGGAAGATTATCGCATCTTCCCGAAACGCATCTTCACAATATTTCTACAAGATCATTATTCGGCGAGGAATGAAGAGTTAAGTGATAAGTTTTATCATTAATACTTTGATATTCAAGGCAATACTTCGGCAAGAGATGGGGAAATTTTGAGGCCAACATGAATAAAGAAATGTCTATTCATTAAAATGAGGGTACATCTTTACAAAGGAACAACACCCTAAGCGTTTTCTTCATTGTTGCCCGAGGGAACCTGGTCGGGATGACTTTTCTCAGGATCCTGAGAAGAGCCTTCCTCAAGAATGTCATCGGCTGAATCCTCTATAGCAACAACTTGAGACTCGGCTTGTGATTTCTCCTCTGGAAGTGCCGGCTCGTCATCTAGATATGCCTCATATTGAGGGTCAGCTGGAAAAGGATCATCTACTCCCTGGGCCCAGTCTGGGAGATCCATACCAACTTTCCCGAAGACCTCCGGGTGGCATACCTCACGAAAAGGAGCAGTGTCGAAGTCAGGGATCGTTCCAAGGATCTGCTCCCAAACGTTGTTCTGCCCCATGCGATAAGCATGAATGTTGTAGAAACCTAGCAATTCGGAGAAAGGTACGCTGTCCAGGTATTTCCGGATGCACTCCTTCCGAAGGTTTGGCTTTATATGCTCAGGCTTGCTAGGGATTGCCAACTTCAGATGTTCTTCGAGATCCTTTCAAGGCTGTCACCAAACAACGTGGCAGCTGCCTTTTGCTTCCTGGCCTCGCGCTCGGCAGCAGAGACACGAATTCTTGAAGCTTCAAGGGCTTCCTTGAGGGAGGTCACTTCTTCCTCATGCTTTTTCTGTAGCTCCACAGTAGCTGCAGTCAGCTGGTCTATTTCAGAATTGGCCATGGCCAATTTCTCTTCACAAGTTTGCAGCAAATAGCTAGTGCGACCAACACGGCTCAATGCTTCCATGTGTTGATAAAAACTCAACACAGCATTCCTGGGAAGATGGAAGACATCGAAGAAGTCATAAGAAATTATGAAAACATAAATAAGCAAGAAGACCGTTACCTTGTAGATTGACTCACAAGGGAGGTGTCATCCAGGGCTTCAAACTCCTGGCGATCAGAAGGAGCAAGACTGAGAGAGCTCCACTCTGCAGCTTTCTCAGGATCCCGAGTGACCCCGTCGGTCATCTTCGGGTCCACTGGGGGAGGAAGACTTCCTCACCATCCGTCGAAGCTTTGGATTTTTTGTTGGAGGGAGCATCAATTGTGTCATGCCTCCTCTTGGTTCGGACGGAGGAGGAGACGGTGGCCCTCTCCACCATTGGTTTCTTCCCTTTACCCGAAGCATCAGCTGCAGGCCTGATATTCCTGATACCCCTGTAAGAGGGGTCGGGAGAGGGAAGAGAAGCCTCTTGATCTACAGTCAAGACCCTGGGCGATCGTTGCTCGGCTGTCACAACGGCTCTAGCGGCCTTCACCCGCAGGCTTTCAGGGTTCGTTCTGGGAGGCACTGCAAAGAAGAAAGACAAGAATCGGGAATTCAAGACATATCACTTCAGTCAAATCAAAGGATGATGGTTAGAAGCTCACAATGAGCCAAGCCCCAGTACTGAAGGATGAAGTTATACTCCATTTCATATCCATGTATCTCTTGATACCATGGAATGGACATGATCTTCCTGATGGCCGCCTCATCTTCTTTGGATAAGGGAAGGCCCCGGTTACTTTCGGACGAAGAAGTAAACCTCCTCCAGGTGGTCGGGAAGTTAAGATCTGATGGAGGCGCTCGACAGAAAAAATATCGTTCGCGCCATCTTTTGTGGTTAGAAGGGCAAGTTCCTTTGGCAAGGATGCTGCCCCTCCAATCAAGTTCAGCCCTATTGCGTTTGGAAAGAAAGACCCATCCGGGAGGATGGCAGATAGAAAGAACATGAAAATGTACAAAAAGAGAAAGAGATGGCGTGATGCCAAGCTCAAAACACAAGCCCAAGAAGCCGACGATGAGACGCCAGCTATTGGGGAGGAGCATTCCAGGACAAATGTTCCAGTGATTCAAAACTGCGGAAAATAAAGGATTAAAAAAGGGAAAGTGAACCCCGCTTTCCAGTGTATCTATGTACAGAGAAAATTCACCCGGAAGGGATGAATCAACCCTCTCATCAGGGTGGGGAGCCCTAACCTGATATGAGGAAGGAAGGTCAAAATCTTGGACAGCGGAAAGAAGAGTTTCTCCATTATAAATGGAGGGAACAGAGCCAGGCCCACCATTGGACCCGGAGGTCCGAGGTTGCCTAGAGGAATCAACGATCTTGGAAGATCCGGACTCGACAAGGACAGGAGAAGTTTCGGTTTTTCTTTCAAAACCTTTTTGAGAAACTTTAGCGAACTCCTGCCAGAGGACGGTTAGGGTTTTGTTATCACTATCTGACTGTTTGGGAGTAGGAGAAGCAAAAGCATCACTGCTATCACCAACATGGGGTACTAAAGAAGCCCTATCGTCCGCCATTACTTGTTTCAAGAACTACAAAAAGAAAAGACCAAGAAACTTACCGATTCAAAGTGAGACGGAAGCTTGAGAGCAGAAAGGTGCGAAGCAGACGACAAAGGTTCAAATTCCAGACAGGAAGAATGAAACCTACGAAGACAACGAACCGCTTTTAAAACTCCCGCACGAGTGTTCGGGAATCTAAACGATCGAGATTGATTCAAAATTGACGATCAAGATTCAAAGAAGTTTTGAAAGTTTGAACTCACGAATCCGAAATAGGCGTTCGGAAACCGTCGCTTGGATGACGTGAGCCACGACGATCAACCGCAACAAAGACATGTGGCCTTACACTCACAACGCTCGAGGAAAAGTGACCACCGCATTAAATGTGATATGACATTTAATGAAGCACACAGAGATCATCACCTGACGACGAACCCAGTTAAAAACCAAGCCCTCGGGATCGACCGAACGCTTGGTCTGGGGGGCTCGTGATATGGAGAGTTTATGATCAAACCGGGTTCATACCTGGTCCGACCCCCGACCCGAGTCGAGACGGAGAAAACCGAATCGCTCCCGAGCGAACCGGATCCAGAAGATGGCTTGCTGAAGAAGAAAGATTATTCTGCTACAAGCGTGCCCTAATCTTACTTATGGATTAGGGTAATCACCCTGATGACAGCAGACTCAAACTGACGGCTGCGGATAATCATCATCAAAGGGATAACTATCGCATAACCTAACGGTTATGTTAGGAGTCCTCTACTAGCCCAAACTAGTAGAAGTCTATCACTCAACGGATCTTACTAGTGAGATCCAACGACTACCCGAAGAAGGCTCGAGTGCATCCAACGAAGGAGATTCGAAGGTACACTCTATATAAACCTCACTACCATACAAGGTGAGGGACGGATCAATCGATCAAGGAGAATACTATCTGAGACTCAGGTTCAGATACATACTGATAGACCTAAACTATCAGCGTCCTGCTATCTAGATCACCTTTCCCGTTTCTTCATTCATTAGCTCTGTGCTTCTAGTAGAGCCGTTTGTGATTAAGTTCATCTACTGACTTAGCCTTCGGAGGTGGACTCCCGACCCCAGCGGTCGGGCCACATCTGACGCTTTCGTTTTGCAGGACATCACGTGGAGATCCAAGGGCTGAGCAGATTTTGGACACATCAGCAAGAAATTACAAAAAATTGCCATATATCGTGAAATTTAGATTAATAAAGTGAGATATTGCTGAATTCTCGGCGATATCTCGCAAATCTCGTTTCGCCCCCTGGTTTCGGTTTGTTAAGGGGCGATATTTCGTCGAATTTCGGTGATAAGTTGTTCATTGGTTGCTAGTATTATAGGCTACGACTTGATTATAATAGAAAATCATGGATTTTGCATAAGCCATTAAATATCTGCTAACCATCTCAACGGTTCCTATTTTTGGAAGAAAAAAAAGTTGCTATTTGTTAGCATGTTTAGCCCTTAAAAAAAGTCATGCGTAGTTTTTTTTTTTTTTTTTGTTAAGAATGCATAGTTAATGCATAGACAAGTAAAGAACAAAGAAATGGCAGTGTGTATTAATCATGTTTTTTTCTTTCTTCATTTTGTAAGGGTTGCTGTCCTTTCAATTTCAATTGTCATCTTTATTGGAAACATGAATACCCAATAACTTTTGGACTCCTTTACCGAAAAAAAACTGTTTGACCGACCCTAAGATATGACACCATGAAAACATGATATGAATGGACTTGACTTGACTTGCCAAAAAAAAAAAAAAACTTGACTTGGAGGTCTAGAAAGGGCTGTGGAATTGCAACTAAGGAAATAAAGATACTTAAGTTAAAATTAACCCCAACATGAACCACATTTTTTTTTATCATAAAAACAACTACATAACTAAGCCATAAAACAGTTACATACGTACAATACATATAGATAATTCATTCCTATTAGTAATACTATTAGCTTCGTGAAAGGTTTGGTTAGCAATATTAAACACCATTCAAGCAAGGTGGGGGATTTGAATTGGCAAAAAGAAGTAGTAAATGTTGAAGTAGATATTTTTAATAGAGCTGGAAGCAAATTGAAGGGCCATGCTACACCTTCGGTTTAGGTAAAAACTGGATTGCATTGCTGCTATATAATACCAACTTTCGTCTAGTTGTGAACCCTACAATTGGGTGGTTGAGTCCTTCATGAATCACCTCTAGCACTACTTCTAACTCACTTCCATATTCTGGAAGTCATACTTTAAGCAACATTGATCTTTGGTTACTAATAATCACCACACTCCATGCAATTCTGTTTAGAAATCTGTTAAATATCCTTGTACAAAAAAGTATATGTGAGTCGCATTTTACATCATAATGTAATGAATGGCATAAGCACTTATTTTTGTGATGACCATTGATAACATATGTTTGTAGGTCATTGTATGAGGCCACAATTGGAGTAATTTGGAGATCCGAAATCCATTTGGAAACATTGGCCAATAATTTGAATGGATTGGGTTTGTTTTACTAAAGGTCACCACATTTCTTTCTTTCTATAGGAAAAAAACAAATAATTATAAACATGGAAAAAAACTAGAGGGTGTCATTCCTGTAGATATGGTTTCCCCCACCAAAGAAAGAGAGACATAAGTCCAATATTGATTGTTGGGGTAGATGTTCAGTCCGCAGCCCTGCAGTCCATATCCACTTGGTCCATTCACATGAGATGAATACATGCTAGAGAATCATTGTCATATTTCCACATAATTGACATTCAGTTTACAACTCCATCCGTTGGGCAAGGACAGATTTAATAGGAAGTCTTGGATGCAAAGAACTCCAAAACAAGAATTTAAACATAGGATTTAGTGGTAATTTCTAGAGTAATTTCCACCACGGATTCAAGCTATTGAGAGGGGAGGGTATACTATTTTCAGCAGAGTGTGCCTTGCCAACTTGGCAGAGAACACATCCTTAGAAGAAATAGTTGAGATCCACTTATCTAAAGTAAAAATGAGAGATATAGAGGAGAGGAGAGTATTTGGCAAATTTAAGTTTGAAAGGTGCTCCCTATTTAGTGTGTAAAAACGAGACATTTCTAAAAATTTAAGATTCTTCTCTCCACACAATGTTGTCTGGGTGTTCGGAAACAATGCTTTTGGCCCTGGGCAACCAAGGGTCAAACAAAAAGGAGGTGTCCACCCCAATTCCCTATTTTTTAAGACACCATCCCTTGTAAATTGGGAATGATACTGCATATACTCCGCCAAGGCCGAAGGTTAAAAAGACTGGTCTTTGGAAAGTAGTTTGCTTTAACAACCGAAGCCCAAAGAGATTGGGTTTTTGTCAAGAGCTTCCAACCTTGTTTAAGCAGAAGGGCACAATTGATTTCATTCATTTTTTTGAAGCCCAAACCTCCTAGGTTTTGGTTGACAACATTTTCCCCACAAGATCAAGGTTTTTTGTTTTGTTTTTGCCAGATTTTCAAGCCAAAACCTTTGGCAAAGAGAATAAAATTGATGATAAAGTTGTTTAGGAAAGCGAAAACATTGCATATGGTACAAAGAGAGGAGTTGCAGAACTGATTTGATCAAAACATCCCTCCCAACAAATGAGAGAGAAGAAGCTTTCTAAACAAGAAATCTTTTGCAAAATGAAACTTAGGTTTTTGGATTTGGCCTTGCCATAAATCAATTTTTTTCCCAGGTAGACCGCATCCTTTTTCATTTTCAAAATTCCCAAAATCGATAGGATTTGGGATTTTTGGTCATTTGGCACATTACAACTAAAGAAGGCTCCACTATTTCTAAAATTCATCGTTTGGCCAATGAGGTTAGAAAAAAGATCAAGAAAAACTTTGATAGAGAGGACATCATCGATGTCAACCCTACAGAAGATAAAAGTATCATCGACGATAAATAGGTGGGAAATCTTCGGAGCCTGAATAACAATTTTTATACTTTTGAATAAATTAAGCTTCTTATAATCACTGAGGAGTTTGGAGAGAATCTCCATTATAAGGAAAAAGAGCTAGGGACTTAGGGGGCACCTTTCACGAAGGCCACGACTTCCATTGAACCATCCATATGGGCAGCCATTGATTTTAATTGAGAACGAGGGAGAGCTAAACAATTTGTGAACCAAATTGCACCAGACCTGAACAAATCATAGGAAAGAAAAGAGATTAGAAAGAACCTGCCACTCAACCCTATCATAGGCTTTAGACATATCAAGCTTAAGTGCCACGAAATCACACTTGCCTCTAGTGCGGTTCATAAAGTGAAAAATTTCATGAGCCAAAAAGATGTTCTCTGTTATTTGTCTTTTTGGGAGAAAGGCCTTATGTAGAGGGGAAATGAAAGTAGAGAGCAAGGGTTTTAGTCTCAGAGCTAGGGTTTAGGCCAATATTTTGTATGTGACATTGTAGAGGTTGATAGGTTGAAAATCAGTCAACACATTTGGGTTGACTTTCTTCGGGATGAAATAGACTAATGTGTGATTAGTGCCCCAAGGCAGAACAAGATCCTCAAACAAAGATTTTTCAAACTTGAATACATCATGTTGAATGAGATCCCAGTTCTTTTGAAAAAAGAAAGCATTGGATCCATCAAGCCCCGAGGCTTTAAATGAGCCAAGGGAGAAAACAACCTTTTTTAATTCCTCAATAGAGGGGATGGCCGATAACCCCTCCAACAAGGAAGAGTTATCAAGGTGAGGCAACAGGCTAGCTACAAAGGTTGTATCAAGGGGGTTGGAGGTTGTATACAAGTCTTGAAGATACTGGGTAAAAACATCTGCAATAGAATGGGGTTTTGATAAGGTGACCCCATCATGCTCAATAGACAATTCTCTACTAATGGCAATGAATTTTTGCAGTTAAATAAAACTTTGTATTCCTGTCTCCATCCTAGATGTAAAATGATATAGACTTTTGAAACCAAAACCACTCCTCAACATTAAGGGTCTGAGAGAGAACCTGCTTTTTTTCTCAAAGATGCTTTGCTAGTTTGGGTGAGGTTCAGATTCCAAGGCATCAAATTCGAGAGACAATTGTTCAAAAAGATGGGAAACATTACCAAAAACAACTCTATTCCATCCTTGGGGGAATCAGGGCAGGTTTTCCAGCTTGCGAGGAAGAGAGTTCTTCAAATTTGCAGTCCAGTTTGAGGCTACAACATCAAGAAATTTAGGGTGCAGATGCCTAGCAATTTGCTAGTGGAACAGTCGACGACCCCTGGGAGCCGGGGTCGAGGTAGAAAGGAGAACGAGATTATGATCTAAACATAACGTGGATAATTTCATTAACTTAGCATTTGGGTAAAGGGAGAGCCATCTTGGTTCCACAAGGCATTGATCAAGCTTTTATTTGAATAAATTGGGATATTTCTGTTTGTTAGTCCAAGTAAAGTAGGTTCCAGGAGCATAAATCTCACAAAGGTCAAAGTAGTAGATGATTTGTTGGAGAGCAGAAAAGGAAGGGGAGGGTTCAAAAGATCCCCCATCTTTGTCATCAACATAAAGCATTTCATTAAAATCCCCTAAAAAATGATGAAAGGACAATCAAGCTTATCAACCAAGTTCCCAAGTAGCTTCTAGAAAGGATATCTATGTGATGAAGAGGGGGGGGGGGGGCATAGACACATATAGCAATCCAAGGAGAGGGTTCCACCAAGCGGAGACAATAAAATGGTTGTTAAGCATAAGACAAGAAGTTTTGTCATTTTCCAGTGCAAGCACCCAACCCCCCCCCCCCTAAGACCTCGGGAGCCAAGGCTATTGCAAAAACCTACTGACTTGTAGCCGTGAAGGAATTGTCTTCTTGAAGAGTAGAAATTTAAATGATTCTAAATCTTCCTTTCACACAGGAAAATGAGGACAAGTTTATGTTTGTAAACTAACTTTCTCAGGGTTTGTTGGGAAAGTTGTCAATTCAAACCTAGGATATTCCAAGAAAATATTTTCATTTGTGCATAAAAGCTCTCAAGACAGCAAAGAGAGCCCGAATAACATGCATACAAAAGCAGCAAATTGAAGGACAGAAAAAGAGTCGGAACAAGAAGTAACAAAATACCAATAAAGAAGCTAAACAAAACATAAGAAGTAATATAGATTGGGGCAAACAAAAGGGCTACAATCATAACCAACGAGAAAGGAAACGACAAACCAAAGACTGAAGCATGCAGAGGGGTATGTATGAGGCAAAAAACCTATTTCTAGAAATAGAGTTAGACTTCAAACAAGAATCCTTATACCAGTAGTAGATAATTGCCCAAAATAGAGAAAAAATAAACAATGCACAGATTAAAGAAATCTTTATAGTGATGATAAGGGAAAGCTTGAGGCCTATTTGACGTTGATGCCATGTTGTTCAACTGGTTTGTAGGAGTGAAAAGAGGATCATTCAACAGGTAGCCAAACATCATGACATAGCGTGCTTTCATCTCCTCCCAGAAAGTGAGAAATTGGGAGATTGGTTCAGGAGAGGTGTTGCTTGTGTCTAAAAATGCTACGCAAGTGCACATGTCGCAATCAAGTAATATATAGTAAGTAGAGTATCGATCCCATGGAAAATTTTATCTTCTAATATCAATGTAAAAGGAAGACTGATTTAAACAAGAATGATAAAGTGACCTTGTGATTAACAAACTAAATAGACAAAAGATAGGTGAAGTAAACTAGACATACTAAATGGGAAATATGCAATAGAAGGAACTATTAGAGATGGAATGAGTGTTGGGAATCAATTTCCCTCCCCTTAATTTATACTGTTAAAACTACAACAACATTGCAGTACAACATATATCAAAGAACCTGGAACAAAATTACATACGAGTATCTTCCAATCCACATGCGTTAACATCCTAATTCATAATCCTCATATTCCTATGGAGAAGTAAATTGAGAATGAAAATTATGCCAAATTCCAATCATTATTACGTGAGGCAGGTGAGTATTCCTACTCTACCCATTGAATGGCTAAACCTAAATAAGGATTAAGCTAACTCACGCCATTCAGTAATTATCTAGACTTAATTAACTTTCAAGTTAACTAAAATCAAAGCATTCATTCATGGATGATCAGTCAATAAATGAAATTAATCATAAACTAACGTGATGAATTCATTGATAATAGATTGTATTGCAGCAAACCTAAATAACATTGGATAATTACAGCTCAAAACATAGGTTTAGGTACTCTTATCATCCTAACACAGTAAGAATTTAGCTCATATCAGAATTCAAAAGCAAAAAAATATATACAATCATCAACATAGTTCAACTAGAGTATGAAGATTTTAGAATTATAAAACTGAATAGAAAACTAGGAGATGCTTCCACATTGCTCCGGCTTCCTATATCCAGCAGGTCTGCTTTTTTTCCACGAGCTCAGCTTCTTCCTCCCCTTTCTTCTTCTGTGATCTGCCTCCTTTCCATCCACAACTCTCTTTCTCTTTCCCCCAAAAATTCCTCCAATCATAGGGTAGAACCTGGGTTGTAGGTTTAGAACATTCCCTTCTGATATCCAGGGCTGAGATCATTTACGTATTGACAAGAAGAAAATCCCATTTAGTTAGCCCTTTTTAGTCATTTCTACATGAATTCAATCTGGGAATATTATGCTCCGTGATCCTGCAGCATCTTTACAGCAAAGTGAGAAGACACGTTCTTCTTCTCTTATGGGTCTTCACCTACAATGCCAAGGGAAAGAGGGTTAATCAAATTCATCCATTAATTGAAGAGAAATTCATGCAAGAATGACATAAAGGACCTTTACAAGATTTAAAATGTTAAGACTCACTAAAACAACATCTAATGACAACTAACACTAAAACAAAAATAAAATACTCTTAAATCAAGCTATCTCAAGTATAAAATTACCAAACTTAACTCTATTTCATAGAGTTATCCAGAGGCAACAAGGAGAGTGTTGAGAGCTAGCGAAAGGACTCAGAGACGATGGAATGTCATCAAGAGGGCCGACATGAGGCCACTTACAACTCCAATTGATGCCCTCACCCCCTCCTCCTCCTTAAAAAGCTCCCTGCGAATTAGGCTTCTTATCATAGTCCAGCCCATTGGGAGAAGATCTGCGATCATTCTGTGCACTACCATCCTATGTAATTGGAGAAGTGCTGATCTAGACTGTCACACCCCACCCACCAATCTCGGTTACCTGCCCAACAACCCGTGGATGCGATCTGTCACAGGATCCACGATCTTACCATCAATAATAATAAATGCAAGTACTAGATAATCATGAGCAAGCATAAGGGCTTCTTGGTCAATCTTGAGCATTCGAAAAGCATTCAGAGAAAGAATGTCTATTGATGATCCAGTGTCAACCAATCAACCAAAACCTTGTAAATCATATGATTTGCCAATCTGACCTTGATGACAATAGCATCCACATGCGGGGTATAAACATCAACAAGATCCTTCTCAGCAAATATGATCGGTTCGCTTTGGACAAAATGTGTTATAGCAATAGGCTCAATGGCGCTTACAACACGTGTCCTTTGCCTCATTTGCCTGATTGACCCAGGAGTGGGCCTTCCGAATATTGTATTTATTCGATGAAGGTCCTCGTCCCTTAAGGCCATTGGAGCTTTTTCCCTAGATCCCAGTCCTTCGGTAGGAGGGGTTCTACTGTGCCTTCTCGGAAAGGGTGAGACCTCTCGGCGATGTGTGGCCTTCACATGCTGATTCAGATGTCCTCTGGCAATCAGCTTCTCGATCTCAATCTTCAGCATGCGGCAATCATTGGTATGATGTCCCCTATACTTATGGTACTGACAACACTTTCCCATATCAGCCCTATTATGTGGGCACGCGAGTAACTTCCTAGGGGTTTTCAACAACCCAGAGTCTCCTGAGTCTCAGATCTGCATCAGTACTACAGATTGCAACTTATTAAGGGGAGTAAAGGCTTCCTCATCTTCTTCCACTATCTTCTTGCCGCGCCATTCCTGCCTCGGCCTTGAATCACTTTTCGAGAAACGAGATTTGGTGCTGGACTCAGGGGTTCTCCTGGCAGGCGGACCCTCTTGGTCCTTATAATGGCTTCGATTGGCCTCCAGAACTTCTTTCACCGTGGCCATCTCGTACCCTAAGTCAAGAAGTTTTGCTAGGGTTTTTGGCTTCTTTTCCACGATGGACATGATCAACTTTTCGCTGGTCACTGCTCTTTTGAAAGTGGTGAATGCCACCTTATTGTCGAGATCCTTGATCATAATGGAGATGCCGTTGAAACGGGAAATAAAATCTCTGATGGACTCATGTCGTCCCTGCTTGAGGGCCAATAGGTTGTCCTCCGTCTTATCTTTTTTTATGATGCTTTTGAATCTTGCTACGAAGGCGTACCCCAACTCTGTGAGGTTGTGTATAGAGTGTCTAGGTAGCTTGGAAAACCAGGTAGTGGCCAGACCCGTCAACGATGCTAGAAAGCATCTGCATTTTATGGGATCTCCTCCTCCGCACATGGTCATGATAAATGCGAAATGACTTATGTGGGACATAGGATCTGTAGTCCTATTGTAAGAAGTGAAAGTAGGGGTATGGAAGCCTATTGAAAGGGGTGCCGCCATTATCTCTAGTACAAAAGGATCCTAACTTTGCACGAGTTGGACCTCGTCAAGGACCTTTTTGTCTAGCTGGAAAAGACGCTCATTCATATCCTAGACCTGTTGATAGAGGCTTTTGTTACGAAGAACATGGATGTTCCAGAGGCTCTATCATCTCGCCGGGGGCCTTTCGACTCCTCCATGTGCTTCTTTGGGGTTTTCTTTGTAGTAGGAACATGAGGAAGCTTCATGATAGCTCCTGGACAGGAATATGTGTCGTTAAGAGCTCTGAGTCTATAAAAAATAGACCCGTTAGCTCCTCTCCTAGTTACCTTGGCCTTCCCCTTTTCTTTAAGCTTAGTTCGTCGGTGACGAAGCGTGTCGCCATCATCTCCCAGGGCCCTATCAGTAGTGCCGACGAGGGTAGGGTTTGCAGTTTCGGGGAAGGCTAGTGGCGGAATTGGAGAAGGTCTAAAATGCCCACCCTAGGTCGCCATGGAGTGAAGGGAACTAAGCATCTTGAACATCATTTGTTGCATGTTTGCCGGCAATTCGGGGTTGGAAGTTAGAGCTAGGGTCAGCGCTAGTGGGGGAAGATCAGCAGGTGGATCAGGAATGGTCTCATGTTGTTCACGTTCCACGAAGGGTTGCACTTCCTTTGAAATCCCAACCTTCCAACTGGGCCCCTTCTTCTTTTGACAAAAGACTTCCTGAGACTTGGACCCTCGATCTGGTGAGTCGTCTCCAGCCATCTCTGCGAGACTTAATATTTCTCAGCTACAGGGAAAGCTACCGCACTTTTCGTAGCAGTTCCCACAAATGGCGCTAAATGTTGGGGGAAAATTGATCTTCCTCGTACTGGTTCAGGTTCACTCCAGATCCAGGTCTCCTGAAATCAAAAGAGAGGTGAGAGTGGACCGCCTCTTGGGACGAGAAGCCACATCCAATGATTCAGTCAGTCCTTGAAGAAGAAACTGCGAATCACTCCTAGAGAAGTAAATGCTTAAGGAGTATGCTGGACAGTAATGGAGAGAATGTTCTTGGTGGATTTATGAAGGAGAGTAATGGCTGGAGAGCCTCCCTTTACCTGCATAACTATCCATCTTTTATAATGAACCTTTAGCCCTGGTGGCTTCAAGATACGCTTTGGCCCTGTGATGGAAATGGGCGGCGGAGATGGCTTCTGGATGCGAATGATGTGGTAGGCTGATTGCACAATCCTCAGGACAGCTGTTGGTTTCTCAGGTGAATCAGGGAGTCAGCTTGAATTTGACCTCAATGTGACATTGTTCCTTAGTTGAGGAGACAAAGGAGAACTTCATAGTACTCGAGACAGCATCAGAGCGAATGAGAAGCTTAATCCTTGACATTTAATGGGATTCAGAACATTTAACGCTGAATTAAATGTTGAGGTATGATGTTTGGGAGTGGATATTCCGAATCCCTTATCCAGCGTTAATTCGGCTGAAAAGCCATTGCATGACAGCGGTTGTCATCAAGCCCTGCAACTCCTGCCCTTCTCACTATCACCTGTCCCGAGAAGTGCCATTGGTTGGACCTTTTTAGCAAGTCTTGTGTTCCTCGGGCCTGGAGTCTTTGGTCCGACTTGATTGGTTCGTTCCAGTTCAATGGTTCGTGCTAGCTCGTTCATAACAATAATGAATAGTTTAACAAAATTAACCAAATGGTTATTAAAAATTGGATTAATGATTCGACAAATTTGAGATTTGTAGAATCATACAATTGAATGTAGCATTAGAAATTGGGGATTAGAACCCCAAGGGCTTGGTCCAGTTGGTAATGATGAGGTCAAACAATTTGAATCTCCTTGGATCAATGTAATCACACATTTCTTGAATCTCCTTGAGGTCAAGTTGCAAAACCACATTTTTCTTCGGGTATAGCTCTTAAAGAGAGAAAGAAAAATGGAATTAGATCTATGATCATATATGATTTTGGTCAATCATTGGTCAAAGAGCTTCAGAGAATTGGTGTTTTTCTAACGACCAACGCTTCAAATTCAAAGAGTTTGAAGGATTTTAATTTTCTGCACCGAGCAGTCAGGATTGCTCCACATGTACAAGGAGCAATCCGAGAGCGGTAAATCAAATTGCGGGGGTATAGATGTAAATATAATTTTCTACTTTTATATTTAATGATTTTATATTGCAATTTTACAACATGAAACCCCATATCTCTACCGGATCTCAAAAGAATCCAGATCTTCTCCCCGTCGGGGGACCACTCTCTGTGCTCCCCCATGGCTTCCTGGCCACAAAATCCAGTGGGTCCCACTGGTAAAAAAAAACTTTTTTTTATTTTTTCCAAAAAGTGTTTTTCAACGTGGGCCCCACTGATGTTTGTGATCAGGAAGCGTCAGGGGAGCACTGATCCGGACTCATCTCAAACCCCTTTTCCGCAAGCCCTAAGGTGATGAAACATAACTTCCAGTAAACCTTGGGTCTGTAGTAGATGACAAGGCCATCTAGAATACGGACGATGACGGAGCTGCCAGTTCTGACTGTCACCTCGACAACTGGAGCATCACCTGATTCGGTGAACTTGATCCCTTTTCCGCAAGCCCTAAGTTGGACTTGTTCCTGTTACCGGGGATGAAGTTGATGATGCTCTAATAAAATTGGTTTTGGTTTTAGGAAAAAGAAAGAAAGAAGGGAAGCCAATATTGGTGGAGGATTGGGGGACTTGTTTTCATCTATTCTTTCCTCTATCCACACGCCACTCTAATTTTTATTTTTATTTTTAACTTCGATCTGCTTGTCACATTTATAGAAGCTAAATATGAAAAACTAAAAAAATCATACTCTGAAAGTGTATCACCTTTACCATACCTAATTCTTTAAATCTGTGTGCTTAAACAAGAATTATGGTTCCTGATTCATTCTTTTGTGTAGATCTCAAAATTTCATTTATTTGTGTTACCTATAGCATTAAGCTACAAATTCGTCAATGTCAGAAATGACAGCTTTGTCAACATTTGGATTCTAGGTAGCCTTCTCACCTGCTAAGGTTTTGCTTTCGTCACTTAAATCCTTGAATGTAAAAATAAAAAGAAATTATATTTACATTTATATCCCCGCAATTTGATTTACTGCCATAGGACGGTTTCTTGTACATGTGGCGTAATCTCAAAGGCTTGGCGCAGGCTGCAGCCACTGCAACATATAAAAATCCGAGTTTGAATCTCCTTAGGTGAATAAACAGCTATAGTCTAAAAAGAAAATCTGGGATTAAATCTATGACTTTAGCCATTGTCGACATGTCGCTTGGTGTCACTGTGTCGGTGCTTGGCGACACGGGTGACATGTCGCCCGACTTTTCGAGAGCAATTAAATGGCTAAATCTTCTTCTATAGTGCAGATCATGGGAATCACCGGTGATGGTGCTCACATCAAAACCCTAGTTCTTCCATTCCCATCTCACCCTTCTATACCGCCCGGTGTTGAGACTCGAGAACGCAAAAGAACTTCCCAGTTTTGCCTTCAAAGCTATGATGTCCACCATGCGTCAGCTTCACGATCCTCTCCTCAACTAGTTCCATTCCCAACCTTCGCCGCCCTCCGCCGCAGTTCCCAGCAAACCTGAACATCTTTCACAAGATATTCGAAGAGACTGCATTCGGAAGTATCTGAACAGCATTCCCTTCAGCGATCTGATGACTCCATTCAACCTTCAAGCTTACTGAGTAGGGCAGAATGACGTCTGGAGAGCTGTTCTTGAAGCTAACCCTTCCTTTGACACAACTCCCTTCCAGAGTGTTTGCCACAAGGGAGTCTTTAAGAAGCTTGGGCTGCCTTTTCCCGACTGGGTCTGGGAGGAAGAGGACCCTATTCCAGTGGATAAGTATCTTAATGATTCACCGCCTCTTCCCGAAGAACCCCCAAAGCCTGCCTCAGACAAGGATCCTTCGGCCGAAACTGTTAAAGAACAATAGGAAGCTATCTTTTTTTTTTTTTTTTTTTTTTTTTTTTTTTTTTTTTTTTTTTTTTAAGGGTTGGCCCCCATGGCCTATTGATAATGAAATAGACATTTGCCTCTTTCCTTCTCGAACTCTTTCAATGATTGCCATACAAAAAGAGACAAGCTATTATGTAGATAAACTTGTACCTTAATTGAAGATGACGCTCAGGACATCAGAGGGATATGCTCGGGAGCGTTGATTTGAGTTGATTTGGTTCTTACCGAACCCTTTATGATGCTTGGCACATTTCTCCCCCGACTGCTCCCTCTTTATGACGAAGCCCAAACGTTTCCTTATATTCGCATACAAATTGTTCTTCCCAAGGAATTGGGAATACTCTTTTATTTAATACTGGTGCGACGGTTGGTATTTGGCAGTATCCTCGTATCAGGTGCACGTTGCTCCACGTGGAAACTAAGGACAGCCTTTAACTTTCGAATTTGAAGCGCCGTTATCTACTGACCATTTGTAAAACCCAGCCCTAACCTTGACCCGGAAACCTTGTTATTTGTAGGTCCGATGACCCGAAGTAAAGTAAGAAGTCAGCTTTGGGCCATCCCAGTGGAGGACTTGGTGTCTGGCTTTGAATCCATGAAAGTTGATGATGAGGTTCTATTTTTTGAAACTGAATCCTGATGAAGATCTGATTAGTTGATGGACTTGGAGTGCTCTCTATCTTGGTTTGAAGGCATTTCTACCTATTAGGTAAGTCACTTGACTTGTGTGCAAAACCCCTTTAGGATTGGATTTGATCTGGACCTTCAATTCCCTGTTTTGGTCTTGCTGTCAGCATTGGTCGACTGATTGGTCGACTGGGCCAGTCGACCAATCCACTCGACCAATGAGTGTTGTCTTTGGCAATTAGGTTGTTCTTGCTCTATTTAAGTCCAATCTCGAGTCCACTTCGTATTTGCTGCCTCCAAACTCTCTGGAACGAACCAAAGACCTCTGCAAGTCATCTCTCTTGCATCCTTGGTGTTTTCTTGACGGATCTTCGTCGAAACTCTTCTTTTTGCATCAAAAGGTATGTCTACTCTCTCTTCTTCTCCTCCATCTTTGTTTTTCTTTCCTTTTTGAGTTGAGACAGTAGAAGAGATGCTGCATTCTCTGTTGCAAACATCTCTGAACATGTTCTCATGATCATCCTAAGGATTTGAGGCTAGAACAATGATCTTAACCATGATCATTGCAAGCTTTTGAAGGAATCATGATCAAACCATGATCTAATCTTTGTTAAACTTCTAATCTGAATTCTGATCTCTTTGGATCTTCTATGTTGATCATGTTAGTAGTTAACTACTGTGTTTTCCTTCCATGATCCATAATCTATAGATCTCTTGTCACGCCCTCCCAGCCGGTACCCTATCTGGCATACCCGAGAGTGTGATCCACAGCCCGAAGATCAGGTATCGAGTGATCAACCTCCCACATAAACAATAACATAATCATGAACAATCAAAACAAGAGTGCGGAAGATAAATCATAGATCCAATAAAGAAAGAATGAATCATAAATGAATCAGAATACTAAATATAATCAGAGTATCAACAGATAAGTAAAGCGAGGCAAAAATCCCACTTTACAACCAGCGGAAAAGTAGTTCTAAAAGAATAAACTAGACAAAACCTAATCCCAGTAACAAGTACATTGGGTAACTAAATTGTTCTCCACTTTATAGACAACATCCTTGTAAGTGTAAATCTCATAAATAGCACAAGGACGCTTCCACTCAATGGTCGGACTAAGCATCGTACGGAGCATAACCACTCGCGGAATCTTCAGAGTAATTGTGGTAACCGCAATCACCTTCCTGGAGATATGCCTCTTCGCCTTGCGCTTCTTCATAGGGACCGTCATAGTACTCAAGACTGCAGGATAGTCTAACAACATTGTACGATAAAGGAATGAGTTTCAAAGAAACTCGAGAAGGCGCTTAAAAATCCATAATAACATAAATGGCAGAATTCCGAACAAACATAAATGCAATATGATATGAGACAAGCAATGAATGAATGAATTTAACTCTATGTATGCTGGTCTCTATTGGCGGACATGCTTTAAGTCATAACACCGTACTTCTTTAGGAAAGTCCACTCACATCCTCAACCATTTAAGATATCTTGGATTCTCTCACGGATCATTTCACCGGTCTTGAGCAGCCGATTGGTAATGGGTCCTTCATCTCTCGGGACAAACCTTGGCAGGGGGTTAAGTCAACACACTCTCTCACAACCATTTGGTATAAGTACTGGCGCATGTCGGGTAAAACCTAGCCAAATGCAAGTCTTCTACTTAGTTACATCAAGTCGAGATCCGAGATACTTCCATTCCTCGTCCCCGACGATCCTTTCCGGTATCCTTCACACTAGAGTCGGCGTATCCTATGGCACCGACCAACTCGGACTACGGACTCATCAACCCTATTGGTTATCCACATATGGTAAACGGGAAGCTCTCACGTCCTCTCACGGGTTGGTTACCGGTCTTAAGCGCCCGTGAGCCCAAGTCTAACCATATGCAACCCTACCAATAAATGGCCCCCACAATGTGATTCCCGTCCTCTCACGGGTTGGTTACCGGTCTTGAGCGCCCATGAATCCCCATTGCTACCACGGGTCGTTCGGTCTCAATACCCCTCCGATTAGGGTCCGACATAACAGGACATCCTAGCCAAACACTACTAGACAATCCTAGATATGTCATCCAACAGTTTAGGAAGGTGTCCAGAGGGCATCTCCGGAAACATCCCATAATATTCCCGTAGTAGTCCAAGGACAGAAGTGTCGAAAGGACACCTCTCCTTTCCAAACCATACTTAAGCATACACATGCATCAATTCATATCATCACATATATGGTAACTTCATATATGGAAAGAAATCAATAAGTACAATCACTTGTATATAATTGGTAAGTAAATCATACATGAATCAATTCAACATGAATAAATAATGCTACTGTAATCAAAGTTATGCAACAGTAGTATATCATTGTGAGAATCTAATTTAGGAATCATATCAATGATATTCAAATATAGAAACTAGATTCATGCTATCTATGTAATTAAGGAAATAACCATCCTTACCTTTTATAACTCGCAAAGGAATCCTAAGAAATCAAGTAAGATCTTGGCAAACTTGAGAAGAAGGTCCTAAACAAGTGTATACAACATATTAGGAAAGATCCCTAACAGAAAAGATATCAAAACATCCGAAATAGACCAATTCTGGAGTTGCTGTACTCATTGGTCGAGTGGATTGGTCGAGTGGTCCACGACCAATCAGTCGACCAATGCAGACAGTAGCCTATAAAATCAGAGTTTTAAGATATGAAATCCGAATTTGGTGGTTCAAAAGGGTACTAATCAAGGGGTAGACTACATCAGTAGTATTCTAACAAATAGGGGACCTCAAAACACTAATCCAATCAAGGTATCAAGATCCAAATTAGGAAACAAAAAGTTACCATAATTAACTCAACCATGGATCTTGATGAATTTGAAATAGAAAACAAAGACAAGAACAATAGGAGGATGGATCATTGCTTTCGGTAATGGTATCATGAAAACATACATAGATCTTCATGGAATAAAGCTTAGAAGTATAAATCTAAATAAGGAAATAAAACCTACCATATATGTAACTACCATGCATCATGAAGAACACATAGTATGGTAGAAGAGAACAACTAGAAATCTATAGATTATGGATCATGGGAAGAAAACACAGTAATTAACTACTAACATGATCAACATAGAAGATCCAAAGAGATCAGAATTCAGATTAGAAGTTTAACAGAGATTAGATCATGGTTTGATCATGATTCCTTCAAAAGCTTGCAATGATCATGGTTAAGATCATTGTTCTAGCCTCAAATCCTTAGGATGATCATGAGAACATGTTCAGAGATGTTTGCAACAGAGAATGCAGCATCTCTTCTACTGTCTCAACTCAAAAAGGAAAGAAAAACAAAGATGGAGGAGAAGAAGAGAGAGTAGACATACCTTTTGATGCAAAAAGAAGAGTTTCGACGAAGATCCGTCAAGAAAACACCAAGGATGCAAGAGAGATGACTTGCAGAGGTCTTTGGTTCGTTCCAGAGAGTTTGGAGGCAGAAAATACGAAGTGGACTCGAGATTGGACTTAAATAGAGCAAGAACAACCTAATTGCCAAAGACAGCACTCATTGGTCGAGTGGATTGGTCGACTGGCCCAGTCGACCAATCAGTCGACCAATGCTGACAGCAAGACCAAAACAGGGAATTGAAGGTCCAGATCAAATCCAATTCAGAAGGGGTTTTGCACACAAGTCAAGTGACTTACCTAATTGGTAGAAATGCCTTCAAACCAAGGTAGAGAGCACTCCAAGTCCATCAACTAATTAGATCTTCATCAGGATTCAGTTTCCATAAATAGAACCTCATCATCAACTTTCATGGATTCAAAGCCAGACACCAAGTCTTCTACTGGGATGGCCCAAAGCTGACTTCTTACTTTACTTCGGGTCATCGGACCTACAAATAACAAGGTTTCCGGGTCAAGGTTAGGGCTGGGTTTTACATCTCTAGTGTTCTCTTCTACCTTACTATGTGTTCTTCATGATGCATGGTAGTTACATATATGGTAGGTTTTATTTCCTTATTTAGATTTATGCTTCTAAGCCTTGTTCCTTGAAGATCTAAGTATGTTTTCATGATACCTTTACCTAAAGCAATGATCCATCCTCCTATTGTTCTTGTCTTTGTTTTCTATTTCAAATTCATCAAGATCCATGGTTGATTTAATTATGGTAACTTTTTGTTTCCTAATTTGGATCTTGATATCTTGATTTGATTGGTGTTTTGAGGTCCCCTATATGTTAGAATACTACTGATGTAGTCTACCCCTTGATTAGTACCCTTTTGAACCACCAAATTCGGATTTCATATCTTAAAACTCTGATTTTATAGGCTACTGTCTGCATTGGTCGACTGGACCAGTCGACCAATCCACTCGACCAATGAGTACAGCAACTCCAGAATTGGTCTATGTTGGATGTTTTGGTATCTTTTCTGTTAGAGATCTTTCCTAATATGTTGTATATACTTGTTTAGGACCTTCTTCTCAAGTTTGCCGAGATCTTACTTGACTTCTTAGGATTCCTTTGCGAGTTATAAAAGGTAAGGATGGTTATTTCCTTAATTACATAGATAGCATGAATCTAGTTTCTATATTTGAATATCATAGATATGATTCCTAAATTAGATTCTTACAATGATATACTACTGTTGCATAACTTTGATTACAGTAGCATTACTTATTCATATTAAATTGATTCATGTATGATTTACTTACCAATGTTATAAAAGTGATTGTAATTATTGATTTCTTTCCATATATGAAGTTACCATATATGTGATGATATGAATTGATGCATGTGTATGTTTAAGTATGGTTTGGAAAGGAGAGGTGTCCTTTTGACACTTCTGTTCTTGGACTACTACGGGAATATTATGGGATGTTTCCGGAGATGCCCTCTGGACACCTTCCTAAACTGTTGGATGACATATCTAGGATTGTCTAGTAGTGTTTGGCTAGGATGTCCTGTTATGTTAGACCCTAATCGGAGGGGTATTGAGACCGAACGACCCGTGGTAGCAATGGGGATTCATGGGCGCTCATGACCGGTAACCAACCCGTGAGAGGACATGAATCACATTGTGGGGGCCATTTATTGATAGGGTTGCATATGGTTAGACTTGGGCTCACGGGCGCTTAAGACCGGTAACCAACCCGTGAGAGGACGTGAGAGCTTCCCGTTTACCATATGTGGATGATCAATAGGGTTGATGAGTCCGTAGTCAGGGACTATGAGGACTCTAGTGTGAAGGATACCGGAAAGGATCGTCGGGACGAGGAATGGAAGTATCCGGATCTGACTTGATGTAACTAAGTAGAAGACTTGCATTTGGCTAGGTTTTACCCCGACATGCGCCAGCACTTATACCAAATGGTTGTGAGAGAGTGTGTTGACTTAACCCCCGCCATGGTTTGTCCTGAGGGATGAAGGACCCATTACCAATCGGCTGCTCAAGACCGGTGAAATGATCCGTGAGAGAATCCAAGATATCTTAAATGGTTGAGGATGTGAGTGGACCTTCCTAAAGAAGTACGGTGCTATGACTTAAAGCATGTCTGCCAATAGAGACCAGCATACATCGAGTTAGATTCATTCATTCATTGCTTGTCTCATATCATATTGCATTTATGTTTGTTCTGGAATCCTGCCATTTATGTTATTATGGATTTTTAATTGCCTTACTGAGTTTCTTTGAAACTCATTCCTTTATTGTACAATGTTGTTAGACTATCCTGCAGGTACTGAGTACTATGACGGTCCCTATGAAGAAGCGCAAGGCGAAGAGGCATATCTCCAGGAAGGTGATTGCGGTTACAACAATTACTCTAAAGATCCCGCGAGTGGTTATGCTCCGTACGATGCTTAGTCCGACCATTGAGTGGAAGCGTCCTTGTGCCATTTATGAGATTTACACTTACAAGGATGTTGTCTATAAAGTGGAGAACAATTTAGTTACCCAATGTACTAGCTACTGGGATTAGATTTTATTTAGTTTATTCTCTTTAGAGCTACTTTTCCGCTGGTTGTAAAGTGGGATTTTTGCCTCACTTTACTTATCTGTTTGATACTCTGATTATATCTACTATTCTGATTCATTTATGATTCATTCTTTCTTTATTGGATCTATGATTTATCTTCCGCACTTTTATTATGATTGTTCATGATTATGTTATTGTTTATGTGGGAGGTTGATCACTCGATACCTGATCTTCGGGCTGTGGATCACACTCTCGGGTATGCCAGATAGGGTACCGGCTGGGAGGGCGTGACAGATTGGTATCAGAGCCTTTGGTTCGAGGAGATCCTAACCACAAAAGACAACAACTGAACATTCCTGAGTCATTGATCTGAAATGACTCTTCTACTCTTAGAAGTGAATAATAGAACATTGAATTAGAAACTTGACCTTTGAGGCATAACAGAACATTTCTGAATAACCTACCATAATTATACTTGAACAAATGTCACTAATGCAAGGAAAAGAAAGTTGCATAACATACAATAATTAAAGAGGAACAAAATGAACTTCATTAATTTCAAGAGTTTTTACATCTGAAATGCATAAATGGAAATCCTAAGGTACAGTCTATCTAGGTGATCTTCTCCGATCTCTCGTATGCTCCGAACTCCTCTCGCTAGCTGAGTCACCCGATGCTCTATCCTATCCTATCGTGACTCCATCCTCTCGTACATCTGCTCTGTCTGACCTCCATTCTCTCTAGCATGGAAGTCATCGATCTCATCTCGTGCTCCAAGATCCGAAGTCTCCGGAACCGCATGTGAAGGGCCACCCGCCTCGAAGTGTGATGAAGGAAACTCGTGATGCACAGGCTCAGCCTCGCGCATATCCGCATCATCATCTCCGGCCTGATCATCACTATCGGGACCGATATCCTCTCCTCCATCCTCCGATCCCTGATCCTCATCCTCCGATTCATCATCATCCTCACCCTCCGGACCGGGAGATCTCTCCGATCGCTGTAGTCTCATCCGACGAATGGTCCGAGTCCCAATAGAGTATCCCCGTGATCCGGTGTCCACCGGTGTATCCTCGAAACTCACCCCGAAATGCCCGAAGATCAAAGTCGGTAGCCTCCCATAGCAAAGGTTCCGCATGCTAGGCCGCAGAACTAAGTCCAAGATGACCTGTTGAATGATGTAGGAGAGATCGATCTCGAAGCCCATGTAGATGCGGTAGATGACTAAGGCCTCCATCACCGTGACCCGATGGTGATGTCCGGCTTTCGGCATAATGTTTCGGCCGACTATGCGACCGATAATCCGTGCAGAATCCGTCATCCGTCCGCTGGTCCACGGTGTGAAGCATCGACGGCTATCCCATAGCGTAGAGCATATCTCGCGAAGCTCGTACGGCATCGATGGCTGTCCGGATCTACTCCTGCGGTATCCACACACACTGCTGTGGATAGTAAGGAACCCGCAAGATCTCAGCCGGTGTCCGGGTAGAGAAGCGAATCCGAGTCCGGAAGACCCCGCTCCCGAGGACAAGTCTAAGTGGATGTCCTTGGCCTCGAGCCTCCTCTCGTGTAAGTAAGGTTGCTTGAAGAACAACCTCACTAGTTCCGGGTATACCGGTAGATCCTCGGTGAAGAGATGAGTCCACTGCAATGTGTCGAACCTCTGCCGAATCCTAAAGGCTCTGAGCTGGCGTAAGTGAAGTAGACGTCCCATCTCAATATTGCAAGAATGGCGAAGTAGGCCTCGTACAGGAACTCGGCCCGAGGTGTGTCAAACATGTCCGGTCTCCTAACCTCCCTGTCTAGGCTCGAAGGAACCCGACCTCTCCCCCTAAGAGCACCTACGATGCGACCACGACCTCTACCTCGTCCTCCCCCTCCCCTTTGCATAGTGTATCTGTGAAAGAGACAAGAGACAATTCCAATTAGTGCTATTTTACGATTTGAGCCAAAAGGGTATTTTCGTAATTTTTCGGAAAATTTCAAATTTGGGGGAAATTTGATTTGAACATACTAGCATGTGCGCAATACTTGGAATTTCATGTCTATGAAGTTTGTTTGATGAAAATCGATCGAAAACTTGGATTAAAGCGAAAAATTCAGCAAGAAGGAAATTTGGGGATTTTGCAATTTAGGTCAAAATTGGATTTTTTGAAAAGTTGAAATTGGTTAAATCAAATTGTATGGACCTATCTACAATGTCATCTTGAGCATGTAGCATTTGATCTCGTGCGAAAATTTCAAGCGGTTTGAGAGGAAACGAAATTTTTCTAAAGATATCGATTTCGGTATAAAACTTTGCGAGATGAGCACCAATATGTTAAAACTTGTTGTCTATGCATGGCATTGCGTTTAAAACCTAAGGAATATGTTTCTAAGCATTCCTAAGCATGATTTCTAGCATTGGATACAAGTAAAGCATGGTTTTATTGAAATGCAAGCATGAGAAGATGAAAATGGAAGGAAGATTAAGAGGTTTACCTTGTTTGTGAAGATGGTGTGTTGTGGTGTTGTTGTTGAAGCACTAAATCACCTCAAGAACACTTGTGGGAACTCTTGGAGATTTTCCCTAGAGCTCTCTCACCTTTGGAAGAAGTTAGAATGAGGTTGGAATGTGAAAATGAGGCTTATAATGCGAATTTTCGCATTACTCATACCGCATTGGTCGACTCATTGGTCGACTCGGGTCATCGACCAATCACTCGACCAATGGTCACAGAGACCTCATTTGCTGTTGAATTTTTGGAAAATGTGATTTTTGCCTTATGGAATATTGTTTGATGACTATATGGATATATTTGAGCATGATTTAAGTTTTCAAATCATTTGGACTTGTGGTTTATGTTGAATCTTCGAAATTCGGTATTTTGATGTTCTCGGTTTTGCGAATGGTTACTCCGAGAAGTGGGCGTGGTGAATCCAGTGGTCATGGAGGTGGTGAAATACCTCGGGGAGGTGGTGAAGTACCTCATGGAGGTGGTGGGATACCAAATGTTGATCGGGGTACTCATGAGATCCCTGGTGCCCCGAATGTTGGAAGTTTCGAGAGATATTGCCAATATTATGGGCAATATGATGCAGCGACAAGCGGCTCGGTTCAACCGGATGTTGGTGGGTTTCATGACTCTGCATAATGAGACCCGGGCTGGTGCTAATGTGAATCCTCATGCCGCAGTCCCGAATGCGGGAGGTTTAGTTGGAACTCCTCATACTCCTTTGATGGAGAGTTTTCTCGAAGATGCAAGTACCCACTTTCACCGGAGTTACCAAGGACCCCTTGTTTCCTAACAAGTGGCTTCGTGAGTTGGAGAAGGCTTTCCGACATCCGCAATGCTCGGAAGCTCGGAAGATTTTGTTTGCTGAACGGAAGTTGCAACAAGAAGGCGATGCATGGTGGATCTCCACTCGTCTCGTTTTGGAAGGTTTGCATGCGGGAGTTGTAACTTGGGAGTTATTCAAAGAGGCTTTTTGTATGAATTACTTTCCCGAGGCGGTAAAAGATGTGAAGGAAGCTGAGTTTATGATTCTGACTCAAGGAACTCTGTCTGTGTTGGAGTACCAGCAGAAGTTCAAGGAGCTTCATTTCTTTGCTCCAGATTCTCCGAGGGATGACCTCGCGAAAGCAAAGAAGTTCTTCAAAGGATCGCGCCCGCCATTAAAGCTTACCTCACGGTCCAGCCTATAGTGAGCTATGCTCAAGTGGTGCGAACTCGAAGAAGTTGGAAGAAACAAAGAAGGAAAGTGCTTGTGTGCAAAAGCCTTGGCGATCAAGGAATTCTGGTTTTGGTGGATCGTAATGACCGTCGTTTTGTGAGACCTACACCCTACCCCACTCCTACCTTTCGGGCTAAGAGTGTAGGTCGAACACGGGTTTTCAGCAGACCGCCCGGTTTAGATAGTATGGCGGAAACCGACCACCAGCAAGTGCAAGTGCAAGGCCTTTTGTTCGAAGCCCTCTGTTGCAGCCACCCCCCGTTGGATCCAGCAATCCTGTTCGCTTCTCTGCAAGCAAGCTGGTCATTTTGCTCGTGCCTGTCCGAAGCGGCCCGCCCAAAGCAGCCTGCCCCAGTGGTGAAGAGTGCTCCTGCTCCTCCCTCCGGTAGAGTTTTCAGTATTTCCAGGTCTTGGAGCAGGATCCAAGCCATGATGTGATTACGGGTACATTGTTAGTTGCTTCTATTTCCGCATTTGTCTTATTTGATACGGGTGCATCTCATTCGTTCATGTCATCTGCATTCATCAAGAAGACTAACCTAAGCCCTGAGAAGTTGTCTAGTTGTTTATTGATTAGTACACCTACTGGTCCTGTTGTGAAACTAGATAAGGGGTTATCTAAATGTCCTGTGTTGATTGGTGAGAAGAACTTGGAAGCCAATTTTGTGATTCTTGACATGAAGGACTTCGATGTTATTTTGGGAATTGATTGGTTGACAGCCCACAAGGCTGTGTTCCTTTGTTCCTCAAAGAAGATTCAGTTCCATATTTGTGGAAGTCCGGTCTTTGAATTTCGGGGTGAAAAGAGAAGGGTTTGTAAGAAGGTCTTTATCTGCACTGATGCAAGTCTATGCCCTAGTGGATGATGCTTCATCTGAAGGCAAGGGTATAGTGGAGAAAAGAGTCGATGAAGTCGAGTTGTCTGCGACTTTGTTGATGTCTTCCTTGATGATCTATCGGAGTGCCTCCCGGACGGAGATGTCGAATTCTCTATTGATCTCGTCCCTGGTGCTGCTCCCGGTATCTAAAGCTCCGTACGGGATGGCTCCTCTCCGAGTTGAAAGAGTTGCAAAATCAGTTGAATGAGCTCATTGATAGAGGTTTCGTGCAGCCTAGTGTGTCACCTTGGGGAGCTCCGGTCTTGTTCGTCAAGAAGAAAGACGGTAGTATGCGCTTGTGCATCGACTACCGTGAGTTGAATAAGTTGACTATCAAGAATAGATATCCGCTGCCCGAATCGATGATCTCTTCGATCAGTTGAAGGGTGCAGTTGTGTTCTCAAAGATTGACTTAAGGTCCGGATATCACCAATTGAAAGTGAAGTCTAGTGATATCTTCAAGACAGCTTTCCGAACGCGGTATGGTCACTACGAGTTTAGAGTCATGCCCTTCGGATTGACCAATGCTCCTGCGGTGTTCATGGACCTCATGAACCGAGTATTTCATGATGTGCTTGATAAGTTCGTGATTGTTTTCATTGATGACATCTTGATCTATTCGAAGAGCGATGAAGAGCATGCGAGTCATCTAAGTTTCACTTTGCAAAGGTTGCGAGAAAAGAAGTTGTTCGCTAAGTTTAGCAAGTGTGATTTCCGGCTTAAGAGAGTGGTATTCCTTGGTCATGTAGTTTCAGCCGAAGGTATTCGTGTCGATCCTGAAAAGGTCCAAGTCTGTGGCTAATTGGGAAAGACCGAAGTCAGTAACGGAAATAAGAAGTTTTCTTGGATTGGCGGGTTACTACCGAAGGTTTATTGAGAACTTTTCTCGGTTGGCTGCTCCTATGACTAAGTTGACCAGGAAAGAAGAAAAGTTTGTTTGGTCTGACGCCTGTGAGAAGAATTTCCAAGAGTTGAAGGATAGATTGACAAGTGCCCCGGTTTTGACTATACCTGATAGTTCCGGTGGTATGACAGTTTATACCGATGCGTCAAAGATTGGTTTGGGTTGTGTACTGATGCAACATGGCAAGGTCGTAGCCTATGCTTCTCGGCAATTGAAGGATTATGAGCGGAATTACCCCACTCACGATCTAGAACTTGCCGCCGTTGTCTTTGCTTTGAAGATTTGGAGACATTACCTTTACGGTGAGAAGATTGCCATTTTCACGGATCATAAGAGTTTGAAATACTTCTTTACCCAAAAGGAGTTGAACATGAGACAAAGGAGATGGTTGGAACTAGTCTCCGATTATGATTGTGATATTCAATATCACCACTGGAAAGCAAATGTTGTTGCTGATGCTCTTAGTAGGAAGAACCGAGAAGAAGACTTTGGATTTGAATGCTTTGAGTTTACCATTGTGGTCTTCTATTGAGAGTTTTGATTTGGAAATCGTCCCCGAGAATTCTGATTTTATTCTTTACGCCATGACGGCAAGATCTGGTCTTAGAGATAAGATTGTTGCTCTGCAGAGTTCGATCAAGAGTTCTTGATCAAAGTTGAGAAGATTTCTTCGAATCTCGAGTCGGACCCCGACTTTGGTATATCCATGGATGGTGCTTTGTTGTTTAGAGGAAGACTGTGCGTGCACATAAACGAAGAAGTTAAGAAAGAAATATTGAAGGAAGCACACCGATCGGTCTTTACTATACACCCGGAAGCACCAAGATGTACAAAGACTTGAAGGAACATTTTTGGTGGATTGGTCTAAAGGCGGATGTTGATGATTTTGTTGCCAAGTGTGAGACTTGCCAACGTGTGAAAGCCGTTCGACAATCTCCATCTGGATTACTTCAGCCTCTTCCTATTCCTAGTTGGAAGTGGGAGGATATCTCCATGGACTTTGTGACTAGCTTGCCTCGGACAAGTAAAGGCAATGACACCTTGTGTGGGTGATTGTTGATAGGTTGACCAAATCAGCCCATTTCATTCCTATGAAGATCACTCATACTCCGGATAAGCTAGCAAGGCTTTATGTGGATAATGTGGTTCGTCCGCATGGTGTGCCATTGAGTATTGTTTCGGATCGTGATCCTAGGTTCACCTCAAGGTTTTGGAATAGTTTGCGAAGGCCTTGGGAACCCAATTGAACTTGAGGACAGCTCATCATCCACGGTCGATGGACAATCCGAGCGGACAATTCGGACATTGGAAGACATGCTCGAGATCTTGTGTGGTGGATATGGGTAGTAATTGGGATGAACACCTAGCTTTGGTTGAGTTTGCCTATAACAACAGTTATCAAGCAACAATAGGCATGGCTCCATTCAAGGCTTTGTATGGCAGTACTTGTAGGACACCTTTGTACTGGAGCGAGACAGTGAAAGAAAAGTCTTAGGTCCCGAGATGATTGAAGGTACAAGTGCTATGGTAGATATGATAAGAGAAAGGATTAAGTCCGCCCATCGAGACAGAAATCTTATGCTTGATAAGAGAAGGACCGATTTGGAATTTCAAGTTGGAGAGAAAGTCTTTCCGAAGGTCTCACCAATGAAGGGTGTGATGAGATTCAATGTTAAGGGAAAGCTTAGCCCTCGTTACATTGGACCTTTCGAGATTTTGGAAAAGGTTGGACCTGTTGCGTATCGATTAGCATTACCTCCGCCTCTTGCTGGTGTTCACAATGTGTTTCATATTTCGATGCTCCGAAAATACATAGAGAATCCGGAACACATTTTGCAGCAAGCACCTGAATGACTTAGTGCTGATTTGACCTATGATGAAGAACCGGCCGAAATCTTGGATAGGAAGGACAAGCGGCTGCGGAATCGCACCATTCCTTTGGTGAAGATTCGGTGGAAGAACCATACCCCTGAAGAAGCTTCTTGGGAGAAGGAAGAAGATATGAAGGAGAAGTTTCCTTACCTCTTTGGAAGCACAGTACGCTTTCAATTTCGGGGACGAAATTTCTTTAAGGGGGGAGAATGTAAAACCCAGCCCTAACCTTGACTCGGAAACCTTGTTATTTGTAGGTCCGATGACCCGAAGTAAAGTAAGAAGTCAGCTTTGGGCCATCCCAGTGGAGGACTTGGTGTCTGGCTTTGAATCCATGAAAGTTGATGATGAGGTTCTATTTTTTGAAACTGAATCCTGATGAAGATCTGATTAGTTGATGGACTTGGAGTGCTCTCTATCTTGGTTTGAAGGCATTTCTACCTATTAGGTAAGTCACTTGACTTGTGTGCAAAACCCCTTTAGGATTGGATTTGATCTGGACCTTCAATTCCCTGTTTTGGTCTTCTTTGTCAACATTGGTCGACTGATTGGTCGATCGGGCCAGTCGACCAATCCACTCGACCAATGAGTGCTTGTCTTTGGCAATTAGGTTGTTCTTGCTCTATTTAAGTCCAATCTCGAGTCCACTTCGTATTTGCTGCCTCCAAACTCTCTGGAACGAACCAAAGACCTCTGCAAGTCATCTCTCTTGCATCCTTGGTGTTTTCTTGACGGATCTTCGTCGAAACTCTTCTTTTTGCATCAAAAGGTATGTCTACTCTCTCTTCTTCTCCTCCATCTTTGTTTTTCTTTCCTTTTTGAGTTGAGACAGTAGAAGAGATGCTGCATTCTCTGTTGCAAACATCTCTGAACATGTTCTCATGATCATCCTAAGGATTTGAGGCTAGAACAATGATCTTAACCATGATCATTGCAAGCTTTTGAAGGAATCATGATCAAACCATGATCTAATCTCTGTTAAACTTCTAATCTAAATTCTGATCTCTTTGGATCTTCTATGTTGATCATGTTAGTAGTTAACTACTGTGTTTTCCTTCCATGATCCATAATCTATAGATCTCTAGTGTTCTCTTCTACCTTACTATGTGTTCTTCATGATGCATGGTAGTTACATATATGGTAGCTTTATTTCCTTATTTAGAATTATGCTTCTAAGCCTTGTTCCTTGAAGATCTAAGTATGTTTTCATGATACCTTTACCTGAAGCAATGATCCATCCTCCTATTGTTCTTGTCTTTGTTTTCTATTTCAAATTCATCAAGATCCATGGTTGATTTAATTATGGTAACTTTTTGTTTCCTAATTTGGATCTTGATATCTTGATTTGATTGGTGTTTTGAGGTCCCCTATATGTTAGAATACTACTGATGTAGTCTACCCCTTGATTAGTACCCTTTTGAACCACCAAATTCGGATTTCATATCTTAAAACTCTGATTTTATAGGCTACTGTCTGAATTGGTCGACTGATTGGTCGACTGGACCAGTCGACTGATTGGTCGACTGGACCAGTCGACCAATCTACTCGACCAATGAGTACAGCAACTCCAGAATTGGTCTATGTTGGATGTTTTGGTATCTTTTCTGTTAGGGATCTTTCCTAATATGTTGTATATACTTGTTTAGGACCTTCTTCTCAAGTTTGCCGAGATCTTACTTGACTTCTTAGGATTCCTTTGCGAGTTATAAAAGGTAAGGATGGTTATTTCCTTAATTACATAGATAGCATGAATCTAGTTTTCTATATTTGAATATCATAGATATGATTCCTAAATTAGATTCTTACAATGATATACTACTGTTGCATAACTTTGATTACAGTAGCATTACTTATTCATATTAAATTGATTCATGTATGATTTACTTACCAATGTTATAAAAGTGATTGTAATTATTGATTTCTTTCCATATATGAAGTTACCATATATGTGATGATATGAATTGATGCATGTGTATGCTTAAGTATGGTTTGGAAAGGAGAGGTGTCCTTTTGACACTTCTGTTCTTGGACTACTACGGGAATATTATGGGATGTTTCCGGAGATGCCCTCTGGACACCTTCCTAAACTGTTGGATGACATATCTAGGATTGTCTAGTAGTGTTTGGCTAGGATGTCCTGTTATGTCGACCCTAATCGGAGGGGTATTGAGACCGAACGACCCGTGGTAGCAATGGGGATTCATGGGCGCTCAAGACCGGTAACCAACCCGTGAGAGGACAGGAATCACATTGTGGGGGCCATTTATTGATAGGGTTGCATATGGTTAGACTTGGGCTCACGGGCGCTTAAGACCGGTAACCAACCCGTGAGAGGACGTGAGAGCTTCCCGTTTACCATATGTGGATGATCAATAGGGTTGATGAGTCCGTAGTCGGGGACTATGAGGACTCTAGTGTGAAGGATACCGGAAAGGATCGTCGAGGGGACGAGGAATGGAAGTATCTGGATCCGACTTGATGTAACTAAGTAGAAGACTTGCATTTGGCTAGGTTTTACCCCGACATGCGCCAGGACTTATACCAAATGGTTGTGAGAGAGTGTGTTGACTTAACCCCCGCCATGGTTTGTCCCGAGGGATGAAGGACCCATTACCAATCGGCTGCTCAAGACCGGTGAAATGATCCGTGAGAGAATCCAAGATATCTTAAATGGTTGAGGATGTGAGTGGACCTTCCTAAAGAAGTACGGTGCTATGACTTAAAGCATGTCTGCCAATAGAGACCAGCATACATCGAGTTAGATTCATTCATTCATTGCTTGTCTCATATCATATTGCATTTATGTTTGTTCTGGAATCCTGCCATTTATGTTATTATGGATTTTTAATTGCCTTACTGAGTTTCTTTGAAACTCATTCCTTTATTGTACAATGTTGTTAGACTATCCTGCAGGTACTGAGTACTATGACGGTCCCTATGAAGAAGCGCAAGGCGAAGAGGCATATCTTCAGGAAGGTGATTGCGGTTACAACAATTACTCTGAAGATCCCGCGAGTGGTTATGCTCCGTACGATGCTTAGTCCGACCATTGAGTGGAAGCGTCCTTGTGCCATTTATGAGATTTACACTTACAAGGATGTTGTCTATAAAGTGGAGAACAATTTAGTTACCCAATGTACTAGCTACTGGGATTAGATTTTATTTAGTTTATTCTCTTTAGAGCTACTTTTCCGCTGGTTGTAAAGTGGGATTTTTGCCTCACTTTACTTATCTGTTTGATACTCTGATTATATCTACTATTCTGATTCATTTATGATTCATTCTTTCTTTATTGGATCTATGATTTATCTTCCGCACTTTTATTATGATTGTTCATGATTATGTTATTGTTTATGTGGGAGGTTGATCACTCGATACCTGATCTTCGGGCTGTGGATCACACTCTCGGGTATGCCAGATAGGGTACCGGCTGGGAGGGCGTGACACCATTGATCCTGCATTTTTCAGAATTCGAAACGTCCCTTCCATTTTAACCCTTGATTTCCTTGGGTTTTCAACCGTCGCGTTACTCCCTGAGGCTATTTAAGTTCCTCTAGGGTGCTTCATCTTTGTCCTCACTGTTTGCAAGTCGTTCTTGTCTTCATTGTTTGCAAAGTAGTGTTTTGCCTTTGCTGCCTCTGTACTCTTATCCTCTAACAATACCTCGATCAGAACCTGAACAAGTGAGTTTCCCCTCTGTTATTCAGTTTTAGCATGAACTTCTTCGTTCTCCCCCTAGGTAATCTCCATAGTAGTATACTAGGGGTTTACTCATTCCGGAAGTTCCTTGTTGGATATTCCTTGCTGCGTCTGTTCTTCAGAAATCTAAGGTTTTCCCTTTTCTGCTCTATTTTTGGTTGATCTCTCATACTGACGATGCTTTCTTTTCCTTTGTAGTGCCTCCAAGAGTTAACTTGGATAATATTATGGCGAAATCTTTCAAGAAGACTACTCCAATGCTGACGAAGGTTGTTCCATGTGATGAGATTGTTGTTGGTGAATCTTCTAAATGCGGGGAGATTGCTGTTGGTGAATCTTCTAAAGTTCAGATTCCTAAAGCTTCCTCTGGTGCCTCTTCCGCGTCTCCTTCATTGATGGAGACCGTTCAGTTTCCCAAGGAGGACGTGGCTCCTTCTGCAATTGTTCTCACTGCCGAAACCCCTACTGGTGCTTCATTGGAGTCTTCTTCCATGATGAAGACCGTTCGGTCTTCTAAGGAAGATATGGTTCCCCTGATCAACGTTCGACTCCCGAACCTGACTCTAGTGCTTGTTTGGCATCGTCCTCCAATCCTCCAACTATGGAGGTTTTCGAGGAGGCCGAGGGTACTGCTTCTAGAAAGCGCCCTCGGTTAAATGATGATGTGTTCCAACCTTCTTGGTCACTGAAGAGGTCTGACTTGGTGACAGGCGATTTTGACAAGGCACTAGAATGGTGCACTTCTGTCCAGATGCCTGCCGAGAGCAGAGCTTTCTCTACTGTCCCGGATAGGAATTTTATAAAGTCCCTGGTGAAGTAAGTTTCTCTTCATCGCCTTTCGTTCTAAAGACTTTTTTGCTCTTGACTAACTCTTGAGTTGTTGCAGGAGCCTTGCTGGTAACTTCCACAATCAGGTGGAAGCAGCTTTTAGACTCAGTAGACTGAGTGATGAGGTTTCCAGGCTTCAGGAAGAATCCAAAGCCAAGGATGCTGAAATTGGTCGTCTTGGAAATAATGCTTGGGAGGTTGCCCAGTTAAAGAATTCTAAAAACGAACGACTTCGTCTGGATTTGGACGGTGCTAGGGAGAAAATCCGAAAGCTGGAGCGGGAAGTTGAAAAGATTTCAATAGGGGGCAAAGGGTCTGGAGCAGTATCAATGCCACAAAGGCAAGTTGTTACCCTCTTGCCCGAGTCCCTTTCGACTGATGTTCGCAGGGCTTGCATCTTCAAATATTTGCAGAGTAAGCCTTTTGTTGACATGCTGAACGCTTATAACTTGCAGCCATATCGGGACGGTGAGAACGAGGTATGGGAATCAATACTAAGGAGAAATCCTTATTTCAACACGACTCCCCACCACGCAAATTGTCATCCCGAAGTGTTTGCAAAGCTGGGACTTCCTCTTCCTGCTTGGGCCAAGGACGTGGTGGACCTTCCTCCTCCAGATCTAGATATAATGCATGGTCTTGATGACTCTCCTCCTCTATCTCCTCTTAAAGGATTCAGCTATGAAGAGCTTGCCTTGAATGCAGGTCTAATCGAAGGCCAGGCCTCTGCGAAAAAAGCTGGATAAAGAGTATGGAATTGCAGAGGATTCTGTAGGTGGGAGTTTACGGAATTCTTCATAATCTCTGAGGCAAAGAACCAAATGATGAGAGGACCTATGTCTCCACGGCCAATAGCCATCATATGTCTTCCCGACTCTGTTCTTCTTGACTCTATGTTGCTTCTGACAAAGCTGCTTCAATCTTGTTTTGGAGTTCTTCACGATCACCGATGATGATTTTCCTTCTTGACCGAACGAAGATTGTATCTCAACACTTGTTATCTCATATGTATATTTGATGTAAAGGTTGGCCCCTTCTGGTCGTTTAAAGGAATAAAGAATTAACTTCATCTTTGAACTTTGTCAGTCACTTGATTCTCTACTGCAATAGTCTTAGTTGTTTTAGAACAATGCCTTTACTTAAGAGTTTCCGTAGAAATTCAATAAGTTTGAGAAGGTCTCACTCGGGTTTTAAATCGATGCCTTTACTTAAGGATATTCAGAGAAATTCAATAAGGTTGAGAAGGTCTCACTCGGGTTTTAAACTGACGCCTTGTAGAAGGTCCCGCGCGGGTTTTAAACTGATGCCTTTACTTAAGGATTTCCGGAGAAATTCAATAAGTTTGAGAAGGTCTCACTCGGGTTTTAAACCGACGCCTTGTAGAAGGTTCCACACGGGTTTTAAACCGATGCCTTTACTTAAGGATTTCTGGAGAAATTCAATAAGTTTGAGAAGGTCTCACTCGGGTTTTAAACTGATGCCTTGTAGAAGGTCCCACACCGGTTTTAAACCGATGCCTTTACTTAAGGATTTCCGGAGAAATTCAATAAGTTTGAGAAGGTCTCACTTGGGTTTTAAACCGAGGCCTTGTAGATGGTCCCACACGGGTTTTAAACTGATGCCTTTACGTAAGGATTTCCGGAGAAATTCAATAAGTTTGAGAAGGTCTCTCTCGGGTTTTAAACTGATGCCTTGTAGAAGGTCCCACACGGGTTTTAAACCGATGCCTTTACTTAAGGATTTTTGGAGAAATTCAATAAGTTTGAGAAGGTCTCACTCGGGTTTTAAACCGATGCCTTGTAGAAGGTCCCACACGGGTTTTAGACCGATGCCTTTTGATTTTGTTGCTGGATCTGATCTTAAGTGTCGTGTGTTGCCCCCAATCAAAAGATAGTGTGTTGAAAACTGAGAATTGTATTGATTGAGTTGAATACTGTTACATCATGAATGAAAATGATAATCTTCTCAAGGATAATATTTCTTCAAGTGTCTAGCATTCCACGAACGATCCAGCTCTTTGTTTGTTGTCATGTTATTTAGCTTATATGCTCCTGAACCGACCGGTTTATTAACCATATATGGGACCTCCCATGAAGGGTCCAATTTCCTCTAGTGGCGTGGGTCTGAAGCTAAGGTATTCCTTAATACCAAGTCTCCTGCTAGGTATTGACGACTCTTCACTCGGGAATTATAATGTGACGCTATCCTTCTTTGATAATGTTGAGTTCGTGCTATTGCTTTTGCACGAACTTCATCTAATAAGTCAAGGCTATCTAGCAATCCTTGTTCATTTGTTTTTTCCTCGAACTCTCTTTCCCGTAGTGTTCCAGCCATTACTTCGACAGTGCGAATGCTTCAGATCCGTAGGCCAATTTAAATGGAGTTTCTCCAGTGGGAGTTCGAACCGTAGTTCGGTAGGCCCTTAGACGTTGTGCAATTCTTCGACCCATAAAGCTTTATCAGCTTCGAGTCTCTTTTTTATCCCCTCAAGTAATGTTCGGTTTGTAACCTCCACTTAGCCGTTGCTTTGGGGGTATGCTACTGATGACATACGATGCTCGATTAGATATGTACTGCAAAATTGTTCAAATTGTGGATTATCAAATTGTGTGCCATGATAGGTCACGAGTATTTTTGGCATCCCGAACCGATAAATGATAGACGCGAGCACGAACTTCTACACCTTTCTTTCAGTGATGGTCGCCAAAGCACTAGCCTCGACCCATTTGGTGAAGTAATCAATTGCTACTATTAGATATTCTCTTCTGCCAGATGCCTTGGTGAATTTATCCATGATATTGATTCCCCACATTGCGAAAGGGATGGGGTCTAGAATCGAAGTCAAGGTTTCAGATGGTCTTCTAGATACCGTAGCATGGATCTAGCAATTGCTACACCGATGAACATATTCCATAACAGCCTGTTGAAGTTAGGCCAATACAGACTGAGCCTTAAAATTTTGTGGGCCAGGGCCCGACCGCCCATGTAAGCCCCACAAATTCCTTCATGAAGTTTTGCCAGAGCTATTTCCGATCCTTCAAGACCCAAGCACCTTATGAGGGGTCCAGCATAGGACCTTCTGTATAGCCTTCCATTTTGCATTATAAATCGTGCTGCTCATACCTTGATTAATCTCGCCTCTTTCGGATCTTCTGGCAACTTATCATCTCTAAGATATTCCATGATCGGATCCATCCAGCATTGTTCAGCTTCAATATAAGATATCTCCTTCTCCTGATTGCTCGGGAATGTTACTTCCTCTATATAGACCGAAGGGTCTAAATTCTTTTCCTTGGCATTAGCTAGTCTTGATAACTCATCTGCCATTATATTTTCTTTTCTTGGGATCTGACATATTTTCAGATTCCTGAATTCTTTCTGCAACGCTTGCACAATCTCTTGATACTTTTGTAATCAGGGTTCTTTGACACCATACTCCCCTTGTACTTGATTGACAGTAAGCTGGGAATCACTAAAAATAGTTACCTCCGCTATCGCCAATGCTTTTGACAAGCGAAGTCTAGCTATTAGAGCCTCGTACTCCGCTTCATTGTTACTTGCTTCGAATGCGAATCTTAATGCATACCGAATAATAAAACCTGTCGGGCTTTTCAAAAGAATTCCTGCCCCTGCTCCTTGTTTATTGCTCAAGCTATCCATGTACACCTCCCACATGGTTGGAATACTAGGCTCGACAATCTCCTCCATTGGTGCAGTTGTTTCTACTACGAAGTCGGCCAATGCTTGGGCCTTAATTGTCGTTTGAGGCTTAAAGCTTACTTGGAATTCGCTTAGCTCGACCGACCAAGCCACCATCCTTCAAGACAAATCAGGTTTATGAAGAACTTTACTAAGAGGAAAAGTAGTAAATACCTCAATTGGATGCGTCTGAAAGTATGGCCGTAGCTTTCTGGCTGCTATCATAAGAGTCAAAGCCTGCTTTTCGATCTAGAAATACAGTGTTTCCACGTCGACTAGTACATGGCTGACATAATAGATTGGCCGCTGCTTTTTGTCTTTTTCCCGAATGAGTACCGCACTTACTGCCGAGGGGGATGTTGCTAAATATAGTTGCAAAATTTCTCCCTTTTCTGGTCGGGACAGGAGTGGTGGTTTTCCTAGTGTTTCTTTCAAATCTTCGAACGCCTTTTGACACTCTTCAGTCCATTTCGCCTCGTTACTGCCTCTCAAATCTTTGAGTGCTTTGAAAAAGGGTGGGCACTTTTCTCCTGACTATGAGATGAACCGGTTCAACGTGGCTACTCTTCCCGTTAAGCATTGCACATCTCGAATAGTCTTGGGCGCTTCCATGTCTATCAAAGCCTGTATTTTGGCCGGATTAGCCTCAATACCTCTTTGTTATACCATAAAGCCCAGGAACTTGCCCAACGAGACACCAAAGGCGCACTTTTTTGGGTTTAGCTTCATCTGGTATTTCCGTAATATTGAAAATACCTCTGCTAAATCTTCAATATGTTTTGACCTTGCAGTGCTCTTTACCAGCATATCATCAACATATGCTTCCATATTTCTCCCGATTAAGTCTTTAAATATTTTGTTGACAGCCCTTTGATAAGTAGCCCCTGCATTTTTCAGGCCGAATGACATGACTTTGTAGTAGAAGCTTTCACGATTGGTCATGAAAGTAGTAAGCTTTTCTTTTTCTTTGTTCATGAGTATCTGGTTGTATCTTGAGTATGCATCCATGAAACTCAATGTTTCATACCCTGCAGTGGCATCTATCAACAGATCTATCTTGGGCAATGGATAACAATCTTTTGGGCAAGCCTTGTTGAGATCTGTGTAATCTGTACACATTCTCCACTTTCCATTTGCCTTTTTGACCATCACCACGTTGGCCAACCAGACTGGCCATTCTATGGGTTCAATGAAACCAGAGTTCTTCAATTTTTCAACTTCACCCCGAACGGCTTCATGCTTTTTATGGAGAAATTTCTCCTCTTTTGAATTGCTGGTTTTACCTTCGGATCTATCCAAATTTTATGCTCTACAACCTGCCAATCAATTCCCGGCATATCCTCTGCAGACCACGCGAACACATCGCTGTTTTGCTAAAGAAAAGACTTCAGTTCCTTCTTGAATTCCTCCAGCTGCTCAGACCCGATATAAGTAATTCATTTTTTAAATATGCTACATAGCACTGTCGAGAGATTCTTTGGTCAGAAGAAACCTGGCCAATTCCCATTTCTGTCAAGAATTTTATTTTCAGGTGCTTTGTTGAAAGAATAGCACCTAACTTAGATAAAGATGGTCTTCCGAGAATGACGTTGTATGCCGGAAGTTTTCGAACCACCAAGAAGTTTACCCGAACAGTAGCCTCTTTAGGGAAGCTGCCGATTGACAAATCTAGCTGTACTGATCCTTCTGCTATTGCGGACGATCCAGCAAAGCCATATAGGTGCGTGGATGACGGCTCCATCAAGTTTTCATCCACTTTAAGCTTTTGATAAGCTGCATAAGATAAAAGGTCTGCAGCAGACTCTGTGTCAACTAACACTCTGTGTACTTCTCGGCGTGCAATCTCTACCTTGATGACTATGGCATCATCATAAGGTAAACAGACACCTCTTTCATCTTCCTCACCGAAGGTGATCGAACCCTCACCATTCGGCCTTTTCCGCTTCTGCGTTTCTCCAGTTCCAACAAACTTGGATTTGGCTTTCAGCTTCCGGAGCGACTCAGGTTCGGGGCCTCCAAATATTGTTAGTATGGGTGATCGAGTGGCATCGATCACTTCCTTACCTTTCTTAGATTTAGGAGCTTCTGTCGGTCGTTGTGGACTAACCAAACGTTCCCTCTTGTTACCTGCGTCTCACGGTTCCGTTCGTCTTCCTCTGAAGAAATTGGACAAGTGTTCTTGAGATATCAATCTTTCAATATCGGCCTTTAAGTGCCTGCAATCATTGGTATAAAGATCGTAATCCTTGTGGAAACGGCAATACCTTTCCCTATCTTGCTCCCCAGTCTTCATGGAAAGCTCTGGTGGCCACTTCAAGATATTCTACCTCTTGATAATGTTTAAGATGTCAGCCCAAGGAGTATTTCATGGAGTATACTCATTTTTTCCGAGAGATCTTTGCCGCCATGCCTGGCGAGGCTTTCCGACTCGATCACTTACATTTTGCTTCGGCCTCTGCTTGTTCTCAGGGGCCTTATGTTCTTTCGTAGAGGCCTTGTTGTCCCCCTGGCATGCATCTAGGATCTCTGTCACCTCTGCCTACTTCTGACACCTTTACACCAGTTCAGCATAGGTGGTAGGCATGTCTTGAAGTAATAACTTCAAGAGTTGCCTGTTAGTAAGTCCAGTGAACAAAGCAGTTTTAGCTACCTGTTCGTCTAGATTCTCTATCTCCATTGTGACCTTGTTAAATCTTTTCAGATATTCCCGAATCGATTTGCTTTTCCCTTGTCTGATAGTGAACAAGGTATCCTCGGTCTTTTTGATCTGGATTCCACTTTGGAATCGTCCTATGAATTTTTGCGCCAACTCTTCAAAGTCCACGATCCTTCCCGATGGGAGATTTGAAAACTATTTCTGTGCTGCTCCAGTCAAAGATGAACCGAAAACCCTACAAAGGATTTCATCTGAATTACTTGCAACAGCCATAGTCTGTTGGTAATAACTAATATGAGTGATGGGATCTCCCGAACCATAGAACGTGGAAAAGGTTGGCAACCGGAAATTGTGAAGAAATTGATATCCAGTTATAGCCTCGGCAAACGGAGTCTTTCGAATAACCGAATAAATATCATCAGTTATACTACCTCTCGCCAATTGTCTGAGTTTTTGATTGATATTGGCCAATTCTTGGGGAATGCGTGCTGATCGATCACCGATGACACAATCATTCTCCCGAACCGCGCACCTGACAGTTGGTGAGCGAGTTCGCACTCCTGCACCCAACCTTGTCGTTGAATCAGTTGTGCTTCCTTGCGGTCCTTCAAACCGCTCATCTCTCCTAGGGAGTTCTCCCGTTCTCCTAGGTTCTCCTTCTTGCCTCCGGGCGCCTTCTCGAAAATTCTGACAGACATTCTGGTCATCAATTAGTTTTTGTTCCCTTCGCGGAGAACGTCGTGGTGAGAGTGAAGCCAATACTTCCTCCCTCTGTACCACACACCTTCCCTCATCATGTTGATCAGGTGCTTGTGGTGCCACCACCTGCCTGGTCAACGTACGGAGCACCTGACTCACCTCCTAAAGCTGGAGTTTCAGTTGATCTAGTTGACATTGGAGTGGATCAGGACGATTATTACCTCCCTGACCACCATCTTCCCGTACTTCAAAAGGTCCACTTCCCTCAGGGATATCTGGATTATTTGCTCCGGGGAGTTGAACGCTGGCTTCTCGCTGGGCCGCTACAGCTGTTGCTGCTGATCTAGTAACCATGGCTTCTGAAGCGTTTCCCACAGACGGCGCCAAATGATGCGTCCAAAATCTGCTCAGCCCTTAGATCTCCTGTGGATGACCTGCAAAAACGAACGTCAGATGTGGCCCGACCGCTGGGGTCGGGAGTCCACCTCCAAATGCTAAGTCAGTTGATGAACTGATCATAAACGGATCTGCTTGAGCACAGAGCTAAAGAATGAATGATGAGAATACGATTCATATTGTATGTATCTCTCTCCTACCTTGTGGGTAGGTGATGTTTTATATAGTGTGTACCTTCGAATCTCCTTTGTTTGATGTATTTGAGCCTTCTTCGGATAGTCGTCAGATCTTAACGAATAGATCCGTTTGAGGTTTGGCTAATAGATAACTCCTTTGATAATATGATCGTTATATGGTAGTTATCCATATGATAACGATGGTATTTTGCGCAAATGTTGCTAACCATCTCCTTGATAATTAGTCCATTTCGATTATAACGGATTCGGGCGTATCTGTTGACTGAGTCAGTTTACTTCCTCCACAAGCTACCTTTTTAACCCAGCCTTCTTGGAAGTGAGTCGATTCCTTTCATCCCAACTGGGGTCGAGGATCGAACCAAGGATGAACCCGGTTCGATTATATTTTCTCCATATGAGTTGGAAAAAACTTGGAAAGAAAATTTAAAAATTTAAACACTGGAGGTCTATATGTAATTTGTTGTTTTTAACGTACAAAATTTAAAAAGAAAAAAGACAAGATTATTCTAACCAAAGGAACTTTAGCATAGAGGAAGTACAATAGCAAATTCTGGTATGTTTAAAGAGTCACTCACACGATTTCTTTCCACATATTTTGCTCTTATATGTATCTCCTGGTAAAGGCACACATTGGATCTCCTAGTCAACATCAGTCATATGCACATTAACTTTCGTATTTTCTCCCCAAACAACACCACTCACTGAAAATGAAAAGGCAGATGGGAATCATGCTGTAACTTGTCACTGGGAAGGAGATGAGGCGTGGAACTCCTCAATCTACTCGGCAAACCATATCCTTTTCTGAATCAGTTTCTCAACAGCAAACCATGCTTCATACTCAAATATGAAAAGTGAAGTCTCGTCGCACATGATGGAGCAGCAGTAAGCTCAAGTAGTAAGAATGGTTCTGAGAACTGGCTGCAAAATGCTGCAGTGTGCTCCGCTGTACGCATATCATGCACTCTTTGCTGTTCTGGTTCTGCAACTCAGGATCTTCATGTTTGAGCCTTTGAGGTATAAATGAACTTGAGGAGCCATTGAAGACAATGAGTACTTCCCTACAATATACTCTCTTCCTATGAAATATTGTAGAAGTTTTTTGACCTTGGTGCAGGTAAACTGAAACTTTTTCCAACCAGTTTGAGATGATACCTGTCTTCACTTATTAGATTGTGCCTTGATAGATGGAATTCAAAAACTTGACTCCAGACAGCCAATGCTACAGAGGACAAATAGCAACAGAAGATAAGAAAAATAAACAAACAATAGTATAAATATAAACGTTTATGTTGGAATTTATTAATATGATTAATAAATTAAATGCCCAAGGGCAATATTGGAAACTCACTATTAGGGCGGTTACAAAATAGGGTTATATATTTTGGTAACCACCGCATTAGTGAGTAAGTGTGTGATTCATTCGTACGAGATTTATCTCAGAGAAACGGCGGCTCCATCACTCTCTCCCTCTCTCTTAGAGTCGTAGGCTAGGAAATTTTTTCCTTTCCTCGCTTTTGATCTTCATTCCATTAATCCACGGCATTTGGGTTGTGGATATTATTCCCTTTCCTAGTGATTGTGGAATCGCCCCGGTAGAGCTTTGGTGGTTGAACGAGAACGTGGATCCAGACTTATTTCCGCTGCGAATACTTCATAAAAGGGAAAGCGAATCCAGGTAAGGAATCTTTCCCCCATCAATTAATTGAATTGAACTATTTTCAGTATTACCAACATTGGCATCAGAGCCATTGGTTCCCACGATTCTTTGTTCCTCCCCATTGTTTTATTTCATTGTATGGATCCAATGGGAGGATCAAGGGTTTACAAAGAATCCAGGGTTTAATACGAAACCCATGGGAGAATTGATAGGGTTTTTGGAAACCCTTATGTTTTGGGTTCGGATCCGAATGGGAGGATTCTTGTTTTTTTCCCTTGTGAATTTTTTCATGAATTGATTATCCATTATAATATTTTTGTTTAATAATTATTGTTGGATTTTTTCATGTGTTTTTGGATGAATTTTTGTAAAGAAAAAACGTGATTTTCCGTTTTTTGGAGAAATTTCGTTCAAACAAAATTGAGAAAGAAAAAAAAAAGCTGTTTTTGGTCACTGTGGACCAGACGGATGTCCATCTATTGTCAAACTGGTTACAGTGACCCAGACGGAATTTCCGTCTAGGCAGACAGTCATCCGTCTAGGCATAAAAGGCATGCAGACGGAATTCCGTCTGGGCAAACGGCAGTCCGTCTGGGAGATGGATTTTTTTTGAATATTGGTCTGTCTAGTTCAGAATGTGTTTCTAACTTACTGGACACCAATGGCCCGACAATCTGTGTGATGTTTGGGCATTGAGGGCCTAATGGGGCCTAGTGGGAGCTAATGACGTAGAAGTGTTCTGTGTGAACCACCTCATAGCTTTAACATGATTGCATGTTTTATTTTAATAAAACTGTTGTTGTTAATTATGGGTCTATCAATCATGGTTCTTGCATAGAATGAAACTAGTGTATAAGTCTATGTGGGTTTGCATAAGAATTTGATTGAATGTTTGTTAGCATCTCTTTTGGTTTAAATGCTTATCCCATAGGTTGACTATGCTAGTGTGATTTGCTGTTGCTTGAGTTGTGTTTTATGCTAGAATAGTTGAACTCATCCTAGTATGTAATGTCTCTAGAATAAATGGTTGCTACCAAGTGCATTGTTGCTAACTTTGCGAAAGGAGATAAACTGAATAAGAGGTATTATGACCTTTGGCACTGAAAGGTGCAGTATCTTCTAGAAGAACAGAACATGCTAGAAACCGCAAACTAGACCATGTCCCCACCTGAGGAAGGTACCACTGCACAATATTGCAGGAACCTTGAGCTTTCCAATGCCTGGAAGAGGAAAGACCGGGTAGCTAGGATTATTATCCTAAGCTCCATGAGGAATGACCTGATGCTTCGGTTTGAGAAGCATAGGACTGCAAAGTCTTTGTGGGAGGCTGTGAAGTTCCAGTACGGAGGGACTTCCACCACAAGAGGCTGCCAGCTCAGACTCACATTTGACGGTTATAAGATGCACCAAGGTCACACCATGAGGTAGCATATAACCATCATGTCTAACATGATTAGTGAGTTGAGCACATGTGGGCGCCAAAAGACTAATGATGAGCAAGTTTGCAATCATCAGGTCATTGCCTAAGTCTTGGGAGCAGATGAAGATCTTCTTGACTCATGCTGATGAGGTCAAGACATTTGATCAAGCTGCCAAACACCTTAAGCTAGAGGACGATCGGATGTCTCCTCACACTGAAGTACTTGCTGCTGAAGCTAGCACTAGTAAGGGTTCAGGCTTCGAGCACAAGAAGGAGAGAGCTCAACCTCAGCGGTCTAGGCAAAGTAACAAAGGTGGGAACAGAAACAAGAGTGGTTTATGAGACATGGTTTTAGAGTTGTATTTGGAAACAATTCTTTGGTTTTGTATCTAGGTGATACAGTTATGGTTATGGTTTTCTTAATAATGGTTTCATTGTGTTGGATACAATTGATTATTCATTTAATTCTAGCAGTGCTTTTGTTTGCCAAAATACTGTGTGTATTGATTCTAATTTGTGGCATGCTAGACTAGGACATATTGGCTTTATAGGATGTACAGGTTGGCAAGAGAAGGTCTCTTAGGCCAAGGTTCACTATTTGATTTGCCAACTTGTGGGTCATGTCTAGCAGGAAAAGCAACTAGAAAACCATTTAAAAAGGCTTTGAGAGCCTCTCTTCCTTTAAAACTTATCCATTCAGATGTGTGTGGACCCATGAATGTGCATACTAGAAAAGGACAGTCTTATTTCATCACATTCATAGATGATTATACACAGTATGGTCACATTTATCTAATTTCTTATAAGTCAGAAGCTCTGGAATGTTTTAAGAAATTCATGAGCTTAGTTGAGAATCAGTTAGATAAAAGGATTAAAACTCTTAGAACGGATAGAGGTAGAGAGTATCTCTCCGATATGTTCAAAGGGTTATGTGATGAAAAGGGGATATCTAGACAACTTACTATTCCAGGGACTCCACAGCAAAATGGGTTTGCTGAGAGGAGGAATATAACCTTGCTAGACATGGTGAGATCCATGGTGGCGTAGGCAAATCTACCCATCTTTTATTGGGGAGATGTTTAGCTGACTACGGCCGATATCTTCAACAAAGTTCCAACCAAATCGGTTCCTTCCACACCATATGAGTTGTGGACCGGAAGGAAGCCAGATTTGAGTTACTTGCACACATGGGGATGTGTAGCATATGTTCACTCTACTCCTCACCAATATGGAAAGCTTGGACCTAGAGGAAGAAAGTTTATCTTTGTGAGATATTCTAAACCCTCAAAGGGCCATGTCTTCATTGGACTAGATGAGAGTGAGAGGAGAACGGAACTTGAGTCTAGGGATGCAACATTCTTGGAGAATGATTTTCCATCTCTTTCAAGAGTTAACAAAGAATCATCGGAAGAGATACAAGATAGTGGTCTTGTCACTCCAGGGATTCAAATTCTGGATAATGAACCTGAGGTTCATCCAGAAGATCCTAGTGGGAGTGGGAGTGCAGATGTGATAGCTACCTCAGAGGGTGAGCAATCTGACATGCACTTGCGCCATAGTGGGCGTGGGCAAGTTCCTCGTCGACGTTTCGACATAGAGGATGAAGCCTACATGATAACTCCTGAAGAGATCGACTGTGAGAAGACTCCAGTCGATGAGCATGAACAGAAGAGCGTGCAGGAAGCTCTTGCGGGATCAAGCTCAAAGGAATGGTTGAAAGCAATAAAGGAAGAGTTGGAGTCGATGAAAGTTAATCATGTCTGGGATTTGGTTGACTTGCCGCCTGGTTGAAAGGCAATTGGGAACAATTGGGTTCTCAAGATCAAAAGGAAGGCGGAAGGATCTATTGAGATATTCAAGGCTCGTTTAGTGGCTAAGGGCTACACCCAATGAGAGGGCATTGATTATGAGGAAACTTTTTCCCCCTGTGGTTAGGTTTGCCTCGATCCGCCTCATACTAGCCATTGTTGCTCAGTTGGACTTGGAGCTTTATCAGATGGATGTAAAAACTGCTTTTCTCAATGGAGAACTTGAGAAGAGATCTATATGGATCAACCTTAAGGCTTTGAAGCAAATGGACTTGAGCGTAAAGTGTGCAAACTTAAGAAGTCCATATACGGCTTAAAGCAAGCATCTAGACAGTGGAATGTGCGCTTCCACCAAGCTATGATGGAAAATGGTTTTTCCATGCTTGAGGAAGACCACTGTGTTTACACCAAGAGATCTGATGGTAATTATGTCATTCTGACACTGTACGTATATGACATACTTATGGCTAGCAATAGCAAGGAGCTATTGGAAACCATTAAGAAATGGTTGTCCTCCGTATTTGATATGAAGGACATGGGTGAAGCAAGCTATGTGCTTGCTGTCAAGATTGTCAGAAATAGGCAAAAGAGATTATTGGGTTTATCTCAAGAAGCCTATATTGACAATGTCTTGACAAGATACCAGATGCACAACTGCAAACCAATTGATACTCCAGTGGAGAAGGGTTTGCATTTGAGCCTTGATATGGGTCCTAAGACTCCATAGGAGAAAACCAAGATGGAAAGAGTTCCACATTCCGGTGCAGTGGGTAGCCTTATGTACGCTATGATGTGTACTAGGTCAGATATTTGTTATGCAGTGGGTTTGGTTAGTCGGTACCAATCAAACCCAAGCATAGAGCACTGGAAAGCAGTCAAGAGGATATTGAGATATATCAGAGGAACGAGTAACTACATGTTGTGTTACCAAGGATTGGATTTGTGCTTAGTTGGCTATAGTGATGCCGACTGGGCTGAAGACATCGATGAGCACAAATCAACCTCTGAATATGCTTTCTTGCTGAATGGCGGGGCCTTTTCGTGGTGTAGCAAGAAGCAGGCTTGTATATCCCTCTCAACCATGGAAGAAGAGTATGTGGCATGCTCAACTGCGGTTCAAGAGGTTGTTTGGTTGAGGAGATTCCTTCGACATACTGGGATTGTGATGACATCCAAAGAGGCTGCCCTCGTCTACTGTGATAGTACGGCAACTCTTAGCTATGTCAAGGACCCCAAGTATCATGGGAAGACCAAACATATACAGTTGAGATATCACTTTGTAAGAGACATTACATCAAGGAAGAAAGTTGTACTTAAGCACATATCTACTAGTCAAATGGTAGCTGACCCTCTTAACAAACCTATAGCCAAGGATGTTTTTATTTCTCATGTAAAATCCTTGGGCTTGCGTAGATTGTGACTTATTTTTGTATTTAGACTTTCTTATTATTGAGTAATATGAATTCATTCCAGCATTTATTTTTATTCCCTTTCTGTGTGATTGTGTTTCTTCTAGCATAAAACAAGATATATATATATATAGGCAAGAGAATGGCTCACTCACACGAGCATTCGCCTCTGGCGCCTTGGAAGCCAGCAGAGATGAGATGGATTGTGAATGACTTTATGTAGGTCAATTCATAATCATGATGTCGCCTTGATTTGGAATCAAGATGAGTTTCTCTATTGTGAAGAGAATCGACATGAATGTTCCCACTATTCATGTTGCCTATAGGAGCCAGGTGCGAGTACTTTATGTGGCGCTAGGGTGGCGACAATAATGAAACTCGGGTTAGGCTCAAGAGGTTGCGACTAGACTAAGACCTGTATGGTGTTGAGATGGACATACGTTCTATTGTATATAGAATGCTCCACCATAGCACGTATATCATACTATGTGTGCTTAGCGATCATTGGAAATGAGAGGATGGATCCCTGCTCCTCTCATTGTGTGAGTCTTGGACTTTATGGTCCATTAGTGTTCTTAGTGACTTTCGACGACATCATGAAACGAAGGGTTGATGTGGCTACTTTGGGGTGTTACCTATGGTCATGATTGATTCGACCTAAAGGGGCACTACCGGGAAAGGAGTCAATCCTAAGTGTAGTGATGGTCTGGGGCAAAAGGAAAGGTTTGATTCAACTGCACCCTAAAAAGTGTTTGCTGGCGCCAATTGTATGTGTTACAGTAGTGAACATTTTAAGGACAAGAAGGTGATCTCACAGAGGGATCGAGATACCTTTAGTCTGGTGAGTTTGAATAAACCTAGGACACTGTGTTATACTAATGCATATTTGATTTGTTTCTTTGAGTGATGTGCCATTCTGGCCTTCTGGGAAGGTTTCTAATTTGGGGCTCACGCATGCAGGTATATCACCGGTTGCACAACCCATTTTGCCAATATGACTTGTGGATGTTAGTGTCTGGGACACAGATGGTCTATCTATCTGGGATTCATAGCAAAGAGATCAATATATATGTATATCTGGGATATACATGTGTGTCTGGGACACAAGAGGTCTATGTATCTGGGATACATAGCAGAGAGATTGAATGTGTATATCTGAGATATACATGTGTGTCTGGGACACATTGAGAGATTAACACTTGCCCTTGTGCAAGTGGGAGCTGTTGGAATTTATTAATATGATTAATAAATTAAATGCCCAAGGGCAATATTGGAAACTCACTATTAGGGCGGTTACAAAATAGGGTTATATATTTTGGTAACCACCGCATTAGTGAGTAAGTGTGTGATTCATTCGTACGAGATTTATCTCGAGAGAAACGGCGGCTCCATCACTCTCTCCCTCTCTCTTAAAATCGTAGGCTAGGAAATTTTTTCCTTTCCTCACTTTTGATCTTCATTCCATTAATCCACGGCATTTGGGTTGTGGATATTATTCCCTTTCCAAGTGATTGTGGAATCACCCCGGTAGAGCTTTGGTGGTTGAACGAGAACGTGGATCCAGACTTATTTCCGCTGCGAATACTTCATAAAAGGGCAAGCGAATCCAGGTAAGGAATCTTTCCCCTGTCAATTAATTGAATTGAACTATTTTGAGTATTACCAATAGTTTATATATAATTTTCATTCATGTAATAATTCAGTACCAAACGAAAGAACTAGAAACAGGGATTTTGATGCATGCACCCAACGTGTCAATGCTCAGTGGAAAAAACAACGGCGACAACGTGCAGATCTAAGCTCCTCATTTTCAGATGCTAGAAGTGGACCAAGATGGGAGTGAAAATGTTAGAGTACATGTAGGCTAATGAATTTTTGATTTAAAAAAGTGAATTTTTTTTTTCTTTTCCAGATGATGGAAAACAAAAACATAAATATGATTTAGAAGAAACTTAGAGTCTACCAGCGAATCGTGGAAACAAAGTACTTCCACCAGTCAAGATGATGCTGGCAACAAAGAATAAACTTAATATACTTGTAATAAAGTACCAGGAAAATTAAGGCACTATCTTTACTATAAACTTTGAAGCCCTTCAAAATCACCTCTCATAGAGTACTGGGTGGAGATGAGGATGGCAAGAATTTATAGCTCGAACAATGCACTCTGCCAGTCCAGCTTGGTTCATTCCTGCAAAGGAAGTCGCGAATCAAGATCAGTATATAAAAACATAGCAAATCAAGATCTTTAAATGAGACATCTTCCATAACAGGTAAAATTAGTTTTAAGAAAAAAAAAGCTTCCAAACATCAAAATTCTTCCTAGACATTCAAAAAAATATTTCAATATGGATTACCATGCGAGATTTGTCTAATTATTCCCCAACTATCTATAATGCACAACACGAGCCCCCAAGCCTGCTGATTAGGTTGAAGTCAAATTGAGACTCTGGTCATGAGGTTTTGACTTTTCCTCTAATTAGTTGAATTGTTTTTGTTTGATTATCTGCGATTCACCTCCTTGTCTAGCATAGGTTGTGAGGATTCTTCAGTACTTGAGCTCATCTCCAGTCATGAGGAATCATTTAAAAGCTGAGTTCATCCTTCAATTGAGAGTGTTGGGATTTTATAATTATTAATTTAATCATATGCCCAAGGGCAATATTGAAAACTCACTATTAGGGCAGTTATGAAATATAGGGTTATATATTTTGGTAACCACCGCATAAGTGAGTGTGATTGCATTATGCAAGTTTTTTCAGAAACGGTGGTTCCCATCTCTCTCTCTCCCTCTCTCCTAGAAACCCAGGAAATGAGTTCCTTGCTTTAGATCACTCTTCCATCCTTTCCACACGGCATTTGGGTTGTGGAACTTGTTCCCTTTCCTAGTGATTGTGGAATCACCCCGGTGGAGCTTTGGTGGAGGAACGAGGACGTGGATCCAATTTACTTCCGTTGCAGATACTTCATATTTAGGAAAGCGAATCCAGGTAAGGATTTTTCCCATCAATTAATCGAATTGAGATATATGGAATTATTACCTACATTGGCATCAGAGCCGTGGTTCCCACGATTCTCGGTTCCTCCCCATTGTTTATTTTCATTGTATGGATCCAATGGGAGGATCAAGGGTTTATAGAAACCCACGGAGAATCCGTGGTTTAATAGGAAACCCATGGGAGATTTGATAGGCTTTTTACGAACCCTTATATTTTGGTTCGGATCCGAGTGGGAAGTTTTTTTTTAACTTTCCTTATGAATTTTTGCATGAATTGATAATCCATGATAATTATTTTTTTTAATACTTATTGCTGGATTTTTTTCATGTGTTTTTGGATGATTTTTTGGGAGAAAAAACGTGATTTTCCGTTTTTTGGAAAAAAAATTGTTCAAAGAAAAATTGAAAAAAAAAAGGCCGTTTTTGGTCACTGTGGACCAGACGGACGTCCGTCTAATGGTCTGTCTGATCACAGCGACCCAGACAGAATTTCCATTTGGGAAACGGTCGTCCGTCTGGGCCAGACGGTCGACCATCTGGTCACAGAAAGCCAGATGGACTCCCAGACGGAGAGCCGTCTTAGAATCCGTCTCAGACGGATTGTCAGACGGTGATCCGTCTTAGAATCCGTCTGAGAGTTTGTCCAGTTCTGAATGTGTTTCTATTTACTGGACACCAATGGCTTGACAATCTAGAAGTGTTTTGTGTGAACCACCTCATAGCATTACATGATTGCATGTTTTATTTTATTCAAATTGTTTTTAATTATGGGTCTATTAATCATGTTTCTTGCACAGAATGAAGCTAGTGTATAAGTCTATGTGGGTTTGCATAAGAATTTGATTGAATGTCTTTTAGCATCTCTTTTGGTTAAATGCTTATCCCATAGGTTGACTATGCTAGTGTGATTTGCTATTGCTTGTGTTGTGTTTTATGCTATAATAGTTGAACTCATCGTTGCATATAATGTCTCTAGAATAAATGGCTGCTACAAAGAACATAGTTGCTGACCTCACTAAAGGAGATAAGCTGAATGAGAGGAATTATGACCTCTGGCACCGAAAAGTACAATATATCCTGGAAGAGCAGGATATGCTGGAAGCCATAAACCAAACCATGTCCCCACTTGAGGAATGTACCATTGCACAGCATCGCAGGGACCTTGAGTTATACAATGCCTGGAAGAGGAAAGACCGGGTAGCCAGGATTACTATCCTGAGCTCCATGAGGGATGACCTGATGCTTCAGTTTGAGAAGCACAGGATTGCAAAGTCTTTGTGGGAGGTTCTGAAGTTCCAGTACGGAGGGACTTCCACCACAAGAGGCCGCCATCTCGGACTCACCTTTGACGGTTATAAAATGCGACAGGGTCACACCATGAGGTAGCATATAACCATCATGTCTAACATAATTAGTGAGTTGAGCGCATGTGGGCGCCAAAAGACTGATGAGGAGCAATTCTCTACATTCATTAGATCACTGCCGAAGACTTGGGAGCATATAAAGATCTTTTTGACTCATGCTGATGATGTCAAGACTTTTGATCAAGCTGCCAAGCACCTTGAGCTAGAGGAGGATCGAATGTTGGCCGATGCCCCTCAAACTGAAGTACTTGCTGCTGAAGCTAGCACTAGTAAGGGTGCAGGCTTCAAGCGCAAGAGAGGGAAAGCTAAACCTCAACGGTCCAAGCAAAGTAACCAGGGTGGGAAGAGAAACAAGAGTGGCCCCAATTGTTTGAGGACTAGAGCTGGCAAGAAGAAATCACATTTGATTTGCTTCATGTGCCGAAAGCCTGGTCATTTTTCTCGTGATTCCACTGAGTAGGAGGTATGTACTATGTGTTATACCTCATCTTCTTATGTAACAAGTTCTACTATGCTTGCTGAACTAAATCCTTTGTGGATTGTTGATTCAGGTACGACAGAACACATAACAAGGGAACGCTTGAGCTTTGTGGAATACCGTCATATTCCAAGAGGAAGCAGGAGAATAACGATGGGGAACAACTCAAGCTTGGAGGTTCCTGGCATAGAGGCACATGCAAATTAGTTTTGCAAGGTGGCCAGATGCTATTACTCCATGATGTGTTGTATGCTCCAGACATTCGGCAGAATCTTGTTTCTGTTATTTATCTTTTGAGACATGGTTTTAGAGTTGTATTTGAAAACAATTCTTTGGTTTTGTATCTAGGTGATACAGTTTATGGTTATGGTTTTCTTCATAATAGTTTTATTGTATTGGATACAATTGATAATTTATCTAATCCTAGTAATGCTTTTGTTTGCCAAAATATTGTGTGTATTGATTAATTTGTGGCATGCTAGACTAGGACATATTGGCTTAGATAGGATGAACAGGTTGGCAAGAGAAGGTCTCTTAGGCCAAGGTTCACTAACTGATTTGCCAACCTGTGAGTTATGTCTAGCAGGAAAAGCAACTAGAAAACCATTTAAAAAGGCTTTGAGAGCCTCTCTTCCTTTAGAACTTATCCATTTAGATGTCTGTGGACCCATGAATGTGCATACTAGAAAGGACAGGCTTATTTCATTACATTCATAGATGATTATACACAGTATGGTCAGATTTATCTAATTTCTCATAAGTCAGAAGCTCTAGAATGTTTTAAGAAATTCATGAGCTTAGTTGAGAATCAATTAGATAAAAAGATTAAAACTCTTAGAACGGATAGAGGTAGAGAGTATATCTCCGATATGTTCAAAGGGTTGTGTGATGAAAAGGGGATATCTAGACAACTTACTATTCTAGGGACTCCACAACAAAATGGGGTTGCTGAGAGGAGGAATAGAACCTTGCTAGACATGGTGAGATCCATGATGGCGCAGGCAAATCTACCCATCTCTTATTGGGGAGACGCTTTGCTGACTACGGCCTATATCCTAAATAGAGTTCCAACCAAATCGGTTTCTTCCACACCATATGAGTTTTGGACCGGAAGGAAGCCAGATTTGAGTTACTTGCGCGCATGGGAATGTGCAGCATATGTTCACTCTACCTCTCATCAATATGGAAAGCTTGGACCCAGAGGAAGAAAGTGTATCTTTGTGAGATATTCTGAACCCTCAAAGGGCCATGTCTTCATTGGACTAGATGAGAGTGAGAGGAGAACGGAACTTGAGTCTAGGGATGCAACATTCTTGGAGAATGATTTTCCATCTCTTTCAAGAGTTAACAAAGAATCATCGGAATTCTTTGAGATACAAGATAGTGGTCTTGTCACTCCAGGGATTCCAATTCTAGATAATAAACCTAGGGTTCATCCAGAAGATTCCAGTGGGAGTGGGAGTTCAGATGTGATAGCTACCTCAGACGGTGAACAATCTAACATGCACTTGCACCGTAGTGGGTGCGGGTTAGTTCCTCGTCGACGTTTCGACATAGAGGATGAAGCCTACATGATAACTCCTGAAGAGATCGACTTTGAGATGACTTCATTCGATGAGCATGAACCGAAGAGCTTGCAGGAAGCTCTTGCGGGGTCAAGCTCAAAGGAATGGTTGAAAGCAATAGAGGAAGAGTTGGAGTCGATGAAAGTTAATCATGTCTGGGACTTGGTTCATTTGCCGCCGAGCCGAAAGGCAATTGGGAACAAGTGGGTTCTCAAGATCAAGAGAAAGGCGGATGGATCTATTGAGAGATTCAAGGCTCGTTTAGTGGCTAAGGGCTACAACCAACGAGAGGGCATTGATTATGAGGAAACTTTTTCCCCTGTGGTTAGGTTTGCCTCAATCCGCCTCATACTAGCCATTGTTGCTTAGCTGGACTTGGAGCTTTATCAGATGGATGTAAAAACTGCTTTTCTCAATGGAAAACTTGAGGAAGATCTCTATATGGATCAACCTCAAGGCTTTGAAGCTAATGAACTTGAGCGCAAAGTGTGCAAGCTTAAGAAGTCCATATATGGCTTAAAGCAAGCATCTAGACAGTGGAATGTGCACTTCCACCAAGCTATAATGCAAAATGGTTTTTCCATGCTTGAGGAAGACCACTGTGTTTACACCAAGAGATCTGATGGTAATTATGTCATTCTGACACTATACGTAGATGACATACTTATGGCTAGCAATAGCAAGGAGCTATTGGAAACCATTAAGAAATGGTTGTCCTCTGTTTTGATATGAAGGACATGGTTCTCCTCCGTAGATGACATACTTATGGCTAGCAATAGCAAGGAGCTATTGGAAACCATTAAGAAATGGTTGTCCTCGGCAAAATCTACACCAACATTTGGCATCGTCTGTGGGAAAAACTTCCAGAACAAAAGCTATGGTTCAGTCACCTGATCAAGAAAAAGATAATATTTGTGAATGAGACAATAGAGACTAGCCAAAGGGAATTGAGAAAAGTCAATCCAAAGAGAAAAACGAAGGAAACAAATGTATTGCCACAAGCTCTGATAATGCTTACTCGGCAAAAACAAAAAGTGGCGGAAGATCTTCACCTCGTCTCCTTGAAGCCCGTAACAGATAGGAAAAACAACTTACGGAGGCACCTGCTGCAACTTCACAACTTGGATTTGATCCAAATCAAATTTTTGCTCAGATGGAAAACATGCAATGCCAGCTTCTAGATACACAAAATCTAATGAGGTCGTACATTGAACAAAACGAAATTCTAGGAACAACGAGAAATTCAATTTCAGCAGATGTTAGAGCTCCTCTTTCCCGAGTCGAGGCAGTCTCTGACCAAAATCCTCGGAGGCAACAGTTGAGACAAAGTTAGAGAAAATCAGATCTCGGAGAAGGCCATGGAGAAAGTGCATATCCAAACCATGATCCACTAGAACCTGAAGATCAAGTTTCGACCAGAAAAGACCAACCGAGTCAAAGTAGGAAGAGCAGAATTCCTGGAAGCCACAAAGACCAAAAAGAAAGAGAAAAGTCAGTAAGTAGCCACTCTAGAGTTCATGGATCTGAAATTAGCAAAAGATTTCGTATCGTGAATGACCAGATCCAGCGGTTAAAAAAAAAAAGGAGGAAAATGTGGAAGAAACTAAGGATCGAAATCCATTTTCAAGAGAAATAATGATGGCACCATTACCGCACAATTTTAAACTTTCGGTGTTCACAATGTATGATGGAAGTGCAAATCCATTGGAGCATCTTGCTCAAATTAATTCAGTCATGATGCTCACGGGAAATTCCGATGCTCTGAAGTGCCAATCATTTCCCTTGTCTCTAAAGGTCCTGCAATGACTTGGTTCTTCAGTCTACAACCAAATTCAGTTGGAAATTAGAGGATCTGACAAAAAAATTTTGTCAAGATTTCAAAGTAGTATGAAAGTAGCAAAATGGTGGATAATCTGGTGGCAATTCATCAGAAGCTAGGAGATTTAGTATGAAATTATATGAAGAGATTCAATCAAGAATAGATTCAAATCAAGAATCTCAATGAGGAAGTAGCCTATGATGCGATGTTCAAAGGGTTGATCGACAATCATCTACTGGAGTTTCTAATAATGAACAAGTCAGCAAATATCGCAGAATTGACATCACAATGTAACCAGTATGCAAATATGAAGGATATTTTGCAGGCAAGGAAGGAAACTAACGGTGATGGTAGCGAAAGAAAGGAAAGTGGAACATTGCGATTTGACCAAAAAGATCGAGAAGCAACAGGAATTATCCAAGGAACGACTGTCAAGTTAGAAGAGATGTTCCATGACCAATTCCAAAACATTATACACCTCTGAACTCTAGAAGGTTAGAAATCTTGATGTAGATCTAGAACCAAAGATTTGTAAGATGGCCAGCGCCAATGATTGCAAAAGCAGAGGAGCGGAATCCAAACAAGTTTTGCAGATTCCACAGAGATCATGGCCATGATACAAATGATTGTAGAGTCCTGAAAACTAAAATTGAATGACTGATCAGTGAAGGACGATTGGATTGATATGTCCAAAGAAGAAATAGAGGACAATAGAGGAACGGTGAACAACTAAGGAGGTGGAACAACAGAGGACTAGAAAGGGAGGATCAGGCAAAGAAAGATTTTCAACCTGACTCTCCAACTGGAGATCAGGAAAATCAAAGGGTCCAACAGAAGCAATCTCCAGTCATGACTATATTGGGGAGCCTAGATCTGAATTCAGTTTCAAAGTCAACAGCTCATGCCAAGTTTGTCCATTCAGTTGAATTTCATGTTGTACCAAAGAGGATCAAAAAAATGGAGATAATTTTCACAGCAGAAGAAATGGCTGGGATCCAAGAGCTACATGATGATGCTATTGTGGTCGTTATTGAGGTAGCAAATTGAGATGTTCATTGAGTCTGGTCGACACGAGATCTTTAGTAGACATCATGTCTTATGAAGCTTTCTTGCGTTTGAAGTTAGATTCCGTGAAGATAAAGCCGTGTGGGACCAGGCTATTTGGATTCTCTGGAGAGTCTACTCCCGTAGAAGGAATTGTTGAATTAACAGTAACATTGGGATCTCATCCACAAACTGTAACCACATTAACAAAATTCTTGCTGATTAGAAATCTGTCAACATACAATGTAATTCTGGGAACTCTAACCTTGAATTCAATTGGTGTTGTCGTCTCGACAAGGCATTTAAAGATGAAATTTCCAACAGAATTAGATGTGGGAGAATGTCGGTCTGATCAGAAATTATATAGACAATGTTATATGACATTTTTGAAAGATTCGAAGTCTCAAGTTAAAGTTGTAGCCTTAACTGTTGAAATTATGGACAATAAAGATAAGGAGAAAATTTAGAGAGGAGAGCTAGTGGAGAAATTGGAGAAGATTTCCTTAAATCTCAAAAATCCTGAGAAAGGAACCATCATAGGAGCTGATCAGACAGAGCAGGATAAGGAATTGCTAAAAGGATTCCTTCAAAAGAATGCATATATATTCACCTGGTCCATCCAGGATATGCCAGGATTAAGCAAGAGAAGTTGCGAACATTGTCTTTGGATTGATAGTACTGTCAAACCACTGAAGCAAAGGAGGTGAAAATTCTCGTCAGAAAAGCACGAAGCTAAGAAAGTTGAAGTCGAAAAGCTCAAGAAAATCGAGTTCACAAAGAAGATCGAATGTCCAAAGTGGCTAGCAAATGTTATTATGCTAAAAAAGCACAATGGTAAATGGAGAATGTGCGTGGATTATACTGATTTGAACAAGGCCTATCCAAAATATTGATAACCATTGCCGCGGATTGATCAGCTGATTGATGCCACTTCAAGTCAGCAAATGCTAAGTTTCATGGATGCATATTCTGGTTACAACCAGATACTTATGAAAGAAGAGGATCATCCCCAAACGACGTTCATGACCAATCGAGAAAGCTACTATTATAAGGTCATGCCCTTCGGTTTGAAAAACGCAGGTGCAACATATCAAAGGGCAATGAACAAATTATTTGCTGATCAGATTGCTCGTAACATGAAAGTGTATGTGGATGATCTCTTGGTTAAAAGCGGACTCAAAGCTGATCATCTTTCTGATATGGAAGAATGCTTTAATGTTTTGAGGAGGAATGGAATGAGACATAACCCCGAAAAATGTGTATTTGGGGTCTCGTCAGGAAAATTCTTGGGGTACTTGGTAACCCAAAGAGGTATTGAAGCCAATCCAAAAAAAATAAAGGCTATCTTAGACATGGCACCTCCAAGCAATATGAAAGAAATTCAAAGTTTGATAGCGAAGATAGCAACCCTGAGTAGATTTATATCTCAATCTGGAGATAAATGCGCACCTTTCTTCAAAGCACTGAAGAACCTAAATGCACAGAATGAATTCACATGGATGGAGGACTGCCAAATTTCATTTGAAGAGCTAAAAAGGAGACTGACCAGCCCGCCAGTGTTGTCTCGGCCAATTCTTGGGGAGGCTCTGGAAATACACTTGTCTTCTTCAAAAGCAACAGTGAGCGCATTAGTAATTCAAGAAGAAGGTAAGATTCAAAATCCAATTTATTTTGTAAGTCATACACTGCTAGATGCTGAAACTAGATACCCCAAATTTGAAAAGTAGGCCTTGGCTTTGATAGTGGCGACCAGGAAGTTTAGACCTTACTTTCAAGCTCATTCCATTATTGTCTTAACTAACTGGCCATTGAAGAAAATTCTTCATAAGCCTAATGTTGCTGGAAGAATGTTATCTTGGGTAGTAGAATTGACAGAACATGATATTGATTATAAGCCCAGAACCACAATAAATGCACAGGCATATTTTGTCGCTGAGAGTGTCTCGCCACCCATGGATCGAGGAAATCCAAGTGAAATCCCTAGTAGATGGATTCTCCATGTTGACGGCTCGAGTCACTCTCAAGGACCTGGAGCAGGTTTAATTCTTCAAAGCCCAACTGGCTTTGTTATTCAAAGTGCACTTCCCTTCAAGTTCCATGCTTCTAACAACAAAGCAGAATATGAATCTCTAATTGCAGGACTTTGTCTGGCCAAATCTTTATGTATACAAGATGTTGAAGTAAAAAGTGACCTAAGTTGGTGGTCAGTCAAGTAATAGGGATATATGAGGCGAAGGATGCTAGAATGATCACTTATCTCAAAAAGGTGCTTGAATGCAAACCGTGGTTCTCCCAATTTTTGATAGTAAGAATACCATGAAGCCAAAACATGATGGCAGATTCCTTAGCAAAGTTCGCCTCAGTGAAATTTGCCTCTTTACCATAAGTAGTGTACATTGAAGAATTAAGTACCCCAGCATACTTAGAGTCGGAGATAATGGAGATTGATGGAGAGTCATCCTGGATGGATCCTATAGTAGAATATCTTAGAGATGACATTCCACCTGCTGATAAAGAAAAGGCTAGAACTTTGAAAAGGAGAGTAGCAAAGTTCATTATGAAAAATGGATTATTTCTGGACCACTTTTGAAATGTTTGGGACCAACTGATGCATAGTATGCACTGGTAAAGGTCCATGAAGGAATTTGTGGGAGTCATCTAGGAGGAAGAGTTTTATCTTACAAAGTTCTAAGACAAGGATTTTATTGGCCACATATGCAGTTTGAGGCGATAGATTACATGAAGAAGTGTCATCAATGCTAGATCCACGATCCAATACGAAAACAACCTGCGGATCAATTGACTCCAATCTTGAACCCTATACCTTTCGCTATGTGGGGAATGGATATTCTTGGTCCATTTTCTACAGCACCTGGAAGAAGGAAGTATGTAGTAGCAGCAATTGACTATTTTACAAAGTGGGTGGAGGCCGAAGCTTTGGAAACAATTACCACAAGCCAAATGGAAAAAAATTTCAAGAACAAAATCATATTTAGATTCGGTCTACCCAAAGTTTTACCTACAGATCATGTCACATAGTTGAACAATGAAAGATTCTAGGAGTTCTATGCCCATTATCACATCAAATATAAGAATTCTTCTGTTGCCTATCCCCAATGCAATGGACAGATCAAAATAACAAATAGAACTCTTCTGCAAGGAATTAAGAGGAGATTGGATGAGGCAAACACCCTATGGATGGATGAGTTGCCATATGTACTTTGGGCATACCGAACCACTGTTCAAACTCCAACAAGGGAGACACCTTTCCAGCTGGCTTATGGTTCTGAAGCTCTGGCTCCTATGGAGGTGATGGCTAGATCTGAAAGTTCAAAGGAGTTCAACCCAACAACAAATGAAGAAGGTCTAAGGGCAAATCTGGAGTTCCTGGACGAGGTTAGAACGCGCATTATATAGAAATATAGAGTATCAAAGAAGGACAATAGCATATTATAACGCGCGGATCAAGCACAGGTTCTTCAGGGTTGGTGATTTAGTTTTGAGAAAGAAATCAATATCAGATCCTAGAAATTGCGAAAAGCTGTGTGCAAATTGGGAAGGATCTTAAATGGTAATTAAAATTATCAGTTCTAATACCTATTGGCTTAAGGACTTACATGGGAGTTGTTTGAGGCGACCATGGAATGTAATTCACCTCAAGAAATATTATCAATAATGAATGAATAAAATTTTCTCTACTTCGACTCATCCTCGTCAGCCATTTTTTCTAAAGGCTTCTGATCAGCCATTTCTAATATAGGCGGAGGATCATCAAGACTTTTCATAAGCCACCGGGACTTTTCATAAGACATAAAAGGTTCCTCATCATCGAAAAAGGCTTAGATCAACCATTATTTCTAAAGGCTTCTCTCAGACACATAAAAGGCTTCTGATCAGCCATTTTTTGATATAGGTGGCGGACCATAAGACTTTGTGTAAGTCAGGCTTTTTGTAAGCCAAGCTTTCCGAAGCTGATCAAAGACTTTCCGTAAATCAGGTTTTCTTTAGTCACATGAAGGTTCTAACTAAGGCTTCTCATCAGTTAGCTTTCATAGCACAATTCTTCTTCCTACATTTTTGCAGTTTCTAATATTCTTTCTGAAAGTTTCAAGCTACTCCTAAGATCTTATACCTCATCAATTAGCTCAAAGTTCTTGTTGATTAGATCTAGGTTTTCTAAGGAAAGAGTCTTTTCCCTTTCCAAAGCCTCTAAAAAAGCATTGAAAACAGTATCAAAACATCTGCAAGTAGAATAAAAAAGATTAGTGGAAAGAGATTGAAAGGGAGGATTAATCTTCAATTCAAAGGGAAAAAGAGGATTGCTTCTCACCCCTAGGCATGAGAGTAAACCCCATTATCACTCATTGTAGCTGTTTCTCTTTTGTCTCATGGAATCCTGCCTTTAGTTCCCCACTCGTGGGCAACTTCCCGTTCCAATTGGCAGTATGGTTTTCCTTTAAATTCCAGGAAGGTTTAAAGTGATCTCCAGAGTCCGCAACGCTCTGAGTATCCTCAAGCTGGGCAGGATCGACTGGATGGTCAACGGCAACATCAACTATTTCATGAAGATTGGGGGCTATAGCGACATCATTAGAGGTGACTTGATAATCAACCACTTCAACTCCTGGGCGATATTGGCTTGCAGTGTCGGCAGAGGGTTCAATCTGCATGTCAGAGCCCGAGTGAGCATCTGGGATGTTATCTGGAATGATATCTGGAACATTGGTTGGAATAGCAACTGGAGCATTGGCTACAACATCTATAACATCTAGAACAACACTCGGAACAGGGGTAACAATATCCGAAATAAGAGGAACAACATCAAAAACATTATCATCAGGAATAGTATTTCATCATAAACTTTTTCATGATTAGAAACGGTGGGTGGTTGGTCAAGATTATCTTCCTCAAATAACTAGTCAGCTATCTGTTCGATAATCTCACCTGCAGCATGAACGGCAATTTCTTCAGCCATGTGTTTCAACTGGTTAATCAAATGGTTGGGAAAATCCTCACCTTGACCTTGAACACCTTATTCGAAGAAATTTTCAAAAAGAATATGTTCATCACCACCGGAAGGATGGACAGGAGAGGGAGGAGCAGAGACTTCAGAGACTTCATGTCCAAAAGGCTGAACTGATTCGGCTATTCCCTCTGCGTTTCTTTTCTCGGTCTCAGCATTTCCTTTGGCAGGAGGTGACGACGAAACCGCCTTCTTAATGTCTTTCAGTTTAAATAATTTGTTTGAAATTGACTTAACCCTCTCAAAACCCCAGGCAGATGAGCTCTCTTACCATTTTGTTTGTTTGCAAGATAAATGAAGGGATGGAAAAAATAAATAGGTGGAATCTACTGGTAGTGGAGTGATGGGATAAGAAAAGAAAAAAAAATAAAAATTGCGGTTAGTTTTCTTCTTTCCCCACAAAGTGTTATTAAAATTGTAAAACTTTTAAAAAAAAAAATGGGGGTGGGATAGGAGATGATTAGTCTATCTGTTTATTTCTCGTCCCATTGAACCAAGCAAACTATAATTGGATCTGAAAAAATAGGGATTCTAGTTGTAAGATAGTTAATGAATCTATCTGTTTATTTTTTTATCCCATTAAACCAAGCAAACTATAACTCGGATACTTTCAGAAACTGGTTATACTTCTAGAAACCATTGGAACTTGCCGCAAGCATCAGGATTCAGGAAGAGTTGTCTGTCTTTAACAATCGATCACCTTTGTTCTTCTTGGGACGAACAATTTGAAGGAGAAAGAAACAGATAGAAGAAAATATAGATTGAACTGTAAATGTCTGCAAGAAGCAGAAAAATCAAAGCTATTTTGTCCTGCTTTGGCAAAGCTAGTTCCATTGGTGGCCGTGGAAGAGCAACATCTCAACCTCGGTTTCATTGCCCGAACCTTTGGGCCTGATCCGGCGACGTTGAAGCTCAACGGTCACTTCATCAGTAGAGGTCTCGATCTCATCTCTTCGTCAGTCACTTGGAAGTCACTTCTTTCCTTCTTCTCCGCTCGAGGTTTATCTAATGGGGCTAATGATGCTGATGCTCTCATCGTCGATGGCAAACATTGCAAGGCTGGAACAAAAAGTAGTGTTGTAATATGATACAGGGGCAGTTTAGTCTTTTCACTATGTTTAGGATAGTTTAAGTCTTATTGAGTTGTTTAGAGGGTATGTGAGTAATTTTACTTATTCTATCTCATGTATGTAATTTGGGGGTTTTGGGATTTTAGATTCATTTCGATAATTTGCTCTCTCTCTCTCTCTCTTCTCTATCTCTCTCACGGGTTCTAGGGTTTGCTCTCCTCTGGTTTGGTGATTCTGCTCATGCGCAAGAAGACTCCATTGATGCTCCTATCAAGATCTTTGTTGTGAGGATTACTCTTGTAAGGGTGTACAAGTTGTTGTGTTATTTCTGTCGATCGCCTTGAAGCGTAGTTTTCTGCACCGAACTCCTCAGATCTGATTCGATCTGGTTTGCTCTTCGATCGATCAACCTCTCACTCCTAAAAGAAACAGAATACCAGTAAGAAACGGAGCCGATCGTCTTGATCGGCGTCTCGTCTCCAACGATCTAGTCAATATGGTGAAGATGGTGTTTCAGAGCTCTCTGGAGCTTCTAAAATGCTAGTAAGGGAGTTCAATCAGAGTGAGCTTAGAGTTTGGTTGATTCTAGAGACTTACCTTGTTACGAATCTTTCCTCACTTTTATACTAGCTTTCCCTCTTATAACACTTTTTCAATCATAGCCGTCGGATCATCGCTCCTCTTTGGACGTCGCTGATCATCCTTCCTTTATCTCTCAATCGAACCCGGCTAAGATTGGTTCGACCAGTATGAACCGGCAGTGGATATTTTAGTCATAACATAAGCCCCCAAGCCTACTGATCAGGTTGAACTTATATGAGACTCTGATCAGTAGGTTTAATTCTTTCCTGCCAAAATTATATAGTATTCTCTGCTCAGCCGTTATGCCTTTTCCCCAGATAATCCTTGATTTCTTCAGAACTTTGATGCCAAGTCACCATATCATCATCATCTTGAAAATCAACTTATAACCATGTCCCTTATGAAATTATGTCCTCTGCATTGGTTGAAATTATATTACTGTACTCAGCCCCCAAATTATCTTAAAGTCGGCTGAAATCACTGTCTTGTCAGACCTTTTATGAATTTTCAAATATAACTTTCCAGCTTCCTTAACGTTACCGCCGCTTGATCATTAATTTCGTCTTTTTCCCATGTATTACCATCATATTGTTCCCTTACCCTATCACACATCATCCTCGTTCTTTTCAACTGCAATTTTCATACGTTCACAGATTGATCCCACGCGTCGATTACGAAAGGTAATGACCATTGATTTTGGACCATCATGCATTTCCCCCTCCTTTCAAGAAATCTTCTCTCATTCTTTATATATATATCTGTCAACTGTCACCTGCTCCTTTCCGTATTCTGCTCTCCTTCTTCGTGAACATCAAACATACCTATCTGCCATTTCCTTTATCACTCCTTTTCGGATTTTATCTTTTAGGTTTTCTTCTTCTTCCTTTCTTGTCTTTGCCATGGATCCTGCTTCCAATCCTTCAATACCCAGTACCTCTGTTCAACCTAATATACCTCCGAACAACGAGCAGATGAAAGACGTATCTGGTGCTTCCTCCTCTCAGCATAACCCCTCAGACTGGAAACCTGTTCCATATGCTCACAATGAAGCCATCCTTCTTTATACTCCTGTCAATATGTCCAGAGAGAAAATGGACCCAAAGCATGCTGGTCCCGAGTGGTATCCCACCAAAATAGAGAAGTCCCATCTGGACTCTTATTTGGAAAGTTACCATTTTCCTTCCGATGCTAGAATATGGGTTCCTGACTCCTCCTATCGTCCCTACTTAGTTGACCCAGGAGTTATCACCATTTACCTTGCTCATCTTGACTCAGGCTTTAGAATCCCCCTGATTCCCATAGTTCAATCTTTATTGGACTACTATCATGTCCGCGCTTCTCAACTTACTCCAAATAGTTGGAGATTAGTTTATTGTTTTTTTGCGTTTATTCTCCAGATGAATCGTACCCCATCTGTTGACCTTTTCAGAAATTATTACACCCTGAAAGTATCTCGCGAACGCGGATACCTTCATTTTGCTAGAAGAACCTACATTGTGAGCGAACTGGGAAGAGAATCCAAAATTTTCATTGATTCCTCCATTCCCCATGACAACAAGCAATGGTGGGAAAAGTACCTCTTCTGTGCCATTCCAAATCCAAACTTTCGGTCTCGATGGTGCTTACATTCCTTGGAATCCTTATCTCCTCTGAAAGTACGTCCCGAACTTACTGAATATGACCGAGTAACCTGGAGTATGATTCCTACCGGAACTTCAATAGATGCAGCCAAGTTGAAAAAAGATGCAGGTCTCATTAGTCACGGCCTTTTTCCAGGTAAAGATAATAACACTGTATACCCTTCTTTCTTTTCCCCTTATTTTCTCTCTTTTTGTAATCCCTATTCATCATCATATACTTTTATCATCAGAAGTAATTGCTTGTCCGGTCCCTAGTGTTGCTGATCTCCGAAGAATTGTTTCAGAAGAAAAGAAATCCGATTCTAGGGTTACCAAACCCTCCAAGAAAAGGAAACATACTGCCTGTCACCCTTCAAAAAGAAAAACTATTGAAAAAGATTCCCCTGATCAAGAGAAAACCATCCCGGCTCCAGAAGATACCGTCAGAGAAGATACCGATGTTCAAATTGTGAAAACTGTTGCAAGTAAGACCCCTGGTCCCTCACGATACTTCCATCTTCCCAGAAAAGATGGTTGAGGATGAAGATCGAGGTAAGGATTTTTTTGACTATTCTTCTGATCATCTGAAGAGAATTGCTGAAGACATATTAATACATGTTGCAGGTGATATTATTGAGGAAATAGCTGACCAATTGTGTGATGTAAATGTTGATGTTCCTGTCTCTCCCTTGGATGTTGCTGCCAAGGACCATGTGAATGAACCCTCCGTTTCCATTTTACCTTTATCCATCCCTGTTTTGGACGTTGTTGCCCCAGATACTAATGTTCCCCCTTTTGAAGAAAATGATCAAGAGGCTCCTCCCTTGGAGGAAAATAACCAGAATATTTTCCCTCCCTAGGAAATTTATGAAGTTGTTCCACCAGAGAATAATGCTGCCCCTCCTGAAGCTCTCATGGTAATTGATCCTCAGAATGGTCATGAAAACCAAGAAAATATCATCATGCAGACTGGTTCAAATGATGCTGCTGTAAATGTAAATCCTGAGAATATTCTTGAGATAGCCAATCTCCAACCAGTCCCTGACCAGCCTGATGATACCATAAGCATTGCTGATTCCGGAAATCCCTTCCACCCTAAGTGGTTTTTGAAAGAAAATCATACGGCCAGCCGCAATTGGGAGGCTGCCAGAGAATGGGGCACAAAAGGCAGAATCCCCCGTGACAAGAGGAAAACTGCTCGAATGTCTGATTCTGATCTTTATTCACATGGGTGGGGGTAAGAAATAGACCTTTTTCCTATTCTTTTATTTAGAATTAATTTACTATTGATCTAATTACTTATATTATTTTTAATGTATGTATATATATATATATATATATATATATATGATTGATTGATTGAGATGTTTTGGGGCTGCCTTCAATGCATTTTCTGAAGTATTGGAGAGAGAAAAAACTTTGTCTCAGGAAAATGATGAATTGATCAAAAAGAATTTCGAATTGGTCAATGAGGTACAAGATCTTCGGAGAAAATTGGAATCTTCAGAGAGAAAATTAACAACAGCTGAGTTCAGAGAGATTGATTTGATGAATGATCTTGATAGCTTACACACTGACTATGAACTTTGCTCTGACCATTGTGCTAAATTGCAGGAAGAGGTTTCTATGTTGAGAGATGCCGTTTTGAATTATAGGAATGAGCTTTTTCAGCTCGAAATGTTAAAGAATGATGCCCTTGACAGGGCTAGGATTGCCACAGATGAAAGAGAGGATTTTAAAGGAAGGCTAACCAGAGCCTTGGTCTGGTCACAAAGTATTGAGAAAGAAAAGAATGAACTCCAGGAAAAGTTCAATGAGATTGAAAAGCTAAATACAACTTTAGAGTTGGCTCAAGAATACCATGTGAAAGCTTTCAGCTCAATTTTGCTGGAGAAGTCTGCTTTAGAGGATAAAAATAATGATTTGGGGTTGAGACTCAATGAAATGACAGCAGAAAGAGATAATCTCGATGCTTCCCTTAGTTTGGTTTCTAAAGAGAAAGTCTTCATGCTCTCCTGGATGAAACTTTAAAATTCAAAACTTGACTGCATGAAGATTTAGAAGCAGAGAGGAAACAGTTTCAAGTTGAGAAGAAAAGAATACAAAGTGAAAATCAGATAGTCTTAAATTCAGTTACCTCCTCAGTGAAGGAAGTTGGAGATAATCCAACTTTCCTCAGATTTTGCAAGAATATGGTAAAGGATTGCTCTGACCAAATCTTTTCAGAAATCCTTAAGATTCATCCTGGTTTAGATTTCAAACTGTTATCCCCAGAATTTCTCCCTTCCAAAACCTTTTTTGATCTTAGGAACTTGAAATATCCCAACTCTGATTGCTCATCAGAAGATGATTCTGACAATGATATGAGAGAGTCTTCTAGTTCATGCCAAGACCATTCTGCCAATGATTCAGATAACAATGGTGATGATAACTTACCTGTTCAAGAAGATAAAGAGACTGCTGCTAATGATACTACTGATGTTGATCCGTCTGGTAATGTCACAGATGTTGATCTATCTGCAAAACCACAAATTTGAAGAATACACTCTTTTTTGTTTATGAACTTACCTTTTTCTTCCTTGTCTACCTCTTCTACATACGAGGATTTTGAACTTGTCAATCTTTTATATTAATGAAATTTTCTTCCTTTCTTTTGCTCTTTTTGGCTTTCACAGAATAGTATCTTTTGTAATGCTGGCTATCATCGTCTGACCAACTCATAATTGATTAGATGTATATATCTTTGATCAAACTTTGTACTTTTCATTGACTTCTGCTGAAATACTTCGACGAAAAAAAATATTTGAAAGGAACTTTAATACCTGATCAGATACCTTGAGATGTTTGATTTACAGATAATCTTTGAACTTCGATAAATAGTCTTCGATGTAACCTGATCCTTGAGTTATTTTATTGATTAATTCCGTTGTTCTTGATCCGAATGCTGCCTTAGAAAGATGGCTACGGGAGCATGACTTCGGAAAGTCGGGATCATCCTCGGAAGGAGTGATCCGGGATCATCCTCGGAAGGAATGATCCGTGATTAGCTTAGCATGACCTGGCTACCTGAGCCTGACTTACGTAAAGTCGGGATCATCCTCGGAAGGTATGATCCGTGATCAGCTTCGGAAAGCATGACCAGGCCTCGGAAGGCTGGCTACTTGAGCCTAACTCACGAAGAGTCAGGACCAACCTCGGAAGGAATGATCCGTGATCAACTTCGGAAAGCATGACCAGGCCTCGAAAGGCTGGCTACTTGTGTCACGTCCTCCCAGCCGGTACCCTATCTGGCATACCCGAGAGTGTGATCCACAGCCCGAAGATCAGGTATCGAGTGATCAGCCTCCCACATAAACAATAACATAATCATGAACAATCATAATAAAAGTGCGGAAGATAAACCATAGATCCAATAAAGAAAGAATGAGTCATAAATGAATCAGAATGATAGATATAATCAGAGTATCAAACAGATAAGTAAAGTGAGGCAAGAATCCCACTTTACAACCAGCGGAAAAGTAGCTCTAAAAGATAATAAACTAGACAAAATCTAATCCCAGTAGCAAGTACATTGGGTAACTAAATTGTTCTCCACTTTATAGACAACATCCTTATAAGTGTAAATCTCATAAATAGCACAAGGAGGCTTCCACTCAATGGTCGGACTAAGCATCGTACGGAGCATAACCACTCGTGGGATCTTCAGTGTAATTGTGGTAACCGCAATCACCTTCCTGGAGATATGCCTCTTCGCCTTGCGCTTCTTCATAGGGACCGTTATAGTACTCAGTACCTGCAGGATAGTCTAACAAACATTGTACAATAAAGGAATGAGTTTCAAAGAAAATCAGTAAGGCAGTTAAAATCCATAATAACATAAATGGCAGAATTTCCAGAACAAACATAAATGCAATATGACATGAGACAAGCAATGAATGAATGAATCTAACTCTATGTATGCTGGTCTCTATTGGCAGACACGCTTTAAGTCATAGCACCGTACTTCTTTAGGAAGGTCCGCTCACATCCTCAACCATTTAAGATATCTTGGATTCTCTCACGGATCATTTCACCGGTCTTGAGCAACCGATTGGTAATGGGTCCTTCATCCCTCAGGACAAACCATGGCAGGGGGTTAAGTCAACACACTCTCTCACAACCATTTGGCATAAGTACTGGCGCATGTCAGGGTAAAACCTAGCCAAATGCAAGTCTTCTACTTAGTTACATCAAGTCAGATCCAGATACGTCCATTCCTCGTCCCTGACGATCCTTTCCTGTATCCTTCACACTAGAGTCCTCATAGTCCCTGACTACGGACTCATCAACCCTCTTGATCATCCACATATGGTAAACGGGAAGCTCTCACGTCCTCTCACGGGTTGGTTACCGGTCTTAAGCGCCCGTGAGCCCAAGTCTAACCATATGCAACCCTACCAATAAATGGCCCCCACAATGTGATTCCTGTCCTCTCACGGGTTGGTTACCGGTCTTGAGCGCCCATGAATCCCCATTGCTACCACGGGTCGTTCGGTCTCAATACCCCTCCGATTAGGGTCTGACATAACAGGACATCCTAGCCAAACACTACTAGACAATCCTAGATATGTCATCCAACAGTTTAGGAAAGTGTCCAAAGGGCATCTCCGGAAACATCCCATAATATTCCCGTAGTAGTCCAAGGACAGAAGTGTCAAAAGGACACCTCTCCTTTCCAAACCATACTTAAGCATACACATGCATCAATTCATATCATCACATATATGGTAACTTCATATATGGAAAGAAATCAATAATTACAATCACTTGTATATAATTGGCAAGTAAATCATACATGAATTAATTTAATATGAATAAGCAATGCTACTGTAATCAAAGTTATACAACAGTAGTATATCATTGTAAGAATCTAATTTAGGAAACATATCCATGATATTCAAATATAGAAACTAGATTCATGCTATCTATGTAATTAAGGAAATAACCATCCTTACCTTTTATAACTCGCAAAGGAATCCTAAGAAGTCAAGTAAGATCTTGGCAAACTTGAGAAGAAGGTCCTAAACAAGTATATACAACATATTAGGAAAGATCCCTAACAGAAAAGATACCAAAACATCCAACACGGACCAATTGCTGGAGTTGCTTGAACTCATTGGTCGAGTGGATTGGTCGATCTGGTCCAATCGACCAATCAATCGACCAATGCAGACAGTAGCCTAAAAAAAACAGAGTTTTAAGATATGAAATCCGAATTTGGTGGTTCAAAAGGGTACTAATCAAGGGGTAAACTACATCAGTAGTATTCTAACATATAGGGGACCTCAAAACACTAATCAAATCAAGACATCAAGATCCAAATTAGGAAACAAAAAGTTACCATAATTAGATCAACCATGGATCTTGATGAATTCGAAATAGAAATCAAAGACAAGAACAATAGGAGGATGGATCATTGCTTCAGGTAAAGGTATCATGAAAACATACATAGATCTTCAAGGAAATAGGCTTAGAAGCATAAATCTAAATAAGGAAATAAAACCTACCATATATGTAACTATCATGATTCATGAAGAACACATAGTATGGTAGAAGAGAACAACTAGAGATTGATAGATCATGGATCATGAAAAGAAAACACAGTAATTAACTACTAACATGATCAAAATAGAAGATCCAAGGAGATCAGAATTCAAATCAGAAGTTTAACAAGGTTAGATCATGGTTTGATCATGATTCCTTCAAAAGCTTGCAATGATCTTGGTTAAGATCATTGTTCTAGCCTCTAATCCTTAGGATGATCATGAGAACAAGTCCAGAGATGTTTGCAACAGAGAATGCAGCATCTCCTCAACTGTCTCAACTCAAAAAGGAAAGAAAATACAAAGATGGAGGAGAAGAAGAGAGAGTAGACATACCTTTTGATGCAAAAGGAAGAGTTTCGACGAAGATCCGTCAAGAAAACACCAAGGATGCAAGGGAGATGACTTGCAGAGGTCTTTGGTTCGTTCCAAAGAGTTTGGAGGCAGCAAATACGAAGTGGACTCGAGATTGGACTTAAATAGAGCAAGAAAAACCTAATTGCCAAAGACAACACTCATTGGTCGAGTGGATTGGTCGACTGGCCCAGTCGACCAATGCTGACAGCAAATCCAAAACAGGGAATTGAAGGCCCAGATCAAATCCAATCCTAAAGGGGTTTTGTACACAAGTCAAGTGACTTACCTAATAGGTAGAAATGCCTTCAAACCAAGATAAAGAGCACTCCAAGTCCATCAACTAATCCGATCTTCATCAAGATTCAGTTTCCATAAATAGAACTTCATCATCAACTTTCATGGATTCCAAGCCAGACACCAAGTCCTCTACTGTGATGGCCCAAAGCTGACTTCTTACTTTACTCCGGGTCATCGGACCTACAAATAACAAGGTTTCCGGGTCAAGGTTAGGGCTGGGTTTTACAACTTGAGCCTAACTCACGAAGAGTCAGGATCACCCTCGGAAGGAATGATCCGGATCAGCTAGCATAATCACGTCTCAGATGGCTGGCTACTTGAGCCTGACTTGGGAAAGCCGGGATCATCCTCGGAAGGAATGACCCTGAATCAACGTTGAAAAGGCATGACGTGACCTCGTAAGGCTGACCACTTGGGCCTAACTTAGTAAAGTTGGGATCATCCTCGGAAGGAATGACCCTGGATCAGCGTTGAAATGGCGTGATCAGATTTCATAAAGCTGACCACTTGGGCCTGACTTCGGAAAGTCGGGATCATCCTAGGAAGGAATGACCCTAGATCAACGTTGAAATGGCGTGATCAGATTTCATAAAGCTAACCACTTGGTCTTGACTTTGGAAAGTCGGGATCATCCTCGGAAGGAATGACCCTGGATCAGCGTTGAAATGGCGTGATCAGAAGAACTAGTTCGCAAAAAATATTCCTTGGGTTAATAATGAAGAAGAAATTTTAGATGACCACGCTTAATAAGAAGATTTCTCCAAGAATACCAGAAAATCCTGTCTCCTTTCTACTGATAATATTTCTTAAGGTGAATTACATTCCACGGCCATTTCAAACAGCTCCCATTAGAATCTTTCAGCCAATATGTGTTTCTGCTCACAGTTTTTGTCACCACATATGGTCCCTCCCAGTTTGCAGAAAGCTTTCCACAGTTCCTTGGATCTGATGCTGATTTTTTCCTCAAAACCAAATCTCCTACTCTGAAAGATTTATGTCTGACTCGAGCATTATAATATGCCGCCGTTCTCCTCTGATATTCTATATTACGATATAAGGCTTTTTCTTTGACTTCATCTAAAAATTCAAGGTTTGCTCGCAGTCCTTCTTCATTAGTTATTGGATCAAATCCCTCATATCTGTTTGATCCCACCATGACCTCCACTGGAGCCAATGCTTCTGACCCATATGCCAGTCTGAAAGGTGTTTCTCCTGTTGGAGTCCTGACTATAGTCCTATACGCCCATAGTACATGAGGTAGTTCATCGATCCACAAGCTATGCGCTTCATCCAGCCTCCTTTTTATTCCTTGCAGAAGTGTTTTGTTGGTTACCTCAATTTGGCCATTGCATTGAGGATATGCCACAGACGAGTGCTTGCATTCAATATGATAGTCTGCATAGAATTCCTTGAATCTTTCATTGTCAAATTGTGGTCCGTGATCAGTCAGTAGAATCTTCGGTAGGCCATATCTGAATATGACATGATTTATGAAGAACTTTTCAATTTGACTTGTGGTAGTTGTTGCCAGGGCTTCTGCTTCTACCCATTTCGTAAAATAATCGATTGCAGCCACTACAAACTTTTTCCCTCCAGTTGTAACAGGAAAAGGCCCCAACAAATCCATACCCCACATAGCGAATGGAAGGGGATTAAGACTTGATGTTAGTTGCTCTGCTGGCTGGTTCTGAATTGGTGCATGAATCTGACATTGATGACACCTTCTTACATATTCAATCACCTCAAATTGCATACGTGGCCAATAAAATCCTTGTCTTAGAATTTTATAAGCCAAAGCTTTCCCACCTAGGTGGTTTCCACAGATTCCTTCGTGGACCTCTGATAAGGCATAAAGAGCATCAGAGGGTCCCAAACATTTCAAAAGTGGCCCAGAAACTGTTCTTTTATATAATAGCTCATTCTTTAGAATAAACCTGGCAGCTCTTCTTTTCACAGTTCTGGCCTTTTCCCTATCTTCAGGAAGAATACCATCCTTTAGATACTGTTTAATAGGATTCATCCAAGATATCTCTGCGTCAATTTCCATTATCTCTAGCTCTGAATATGCTGGAATATCTAGCTCCTCCTAATATACAGCTTGTGGAATAGAAATAGACTTTGCGGATGCCAATTTTGCCAGAGAATCTGCTTCATTATTTTGATTTCGAGATATCCTCGTGACTGAGAATTGTGTGAACCACTCCTTACATTGCCATACTTTTTTAAGATAGCTGACCATTTGATCATCTTTCGCACCATATGTTCCCGTGACTTGACTGACCACCAGCTCAGAATCACTTTTTACTTCAATGCTTTGTACACAGAGGGATCTGGCCAGTCATAATCCTGCAATAAGAGCTTCATACTCTGCTTCGATGTTTGAAGCATGAAAATTAAACCGGAGTGCATTTTGAATTACAAATCCGAACGGACTTTGTAAAATCACCCCCGCTCCTGATCCCTGTGAATGACTTGACCCATCTACATGTAAGGTCCACACAGAAGACACCTCACTAGAATCTTTTTCCTCCTCTGGTGACGAAATACTTTCAGCAATAAAATCAGCCAAAACTTGTGCCTTTATCGCAATTCTAGGTTTATAATCTATATCATGTTCTGTTAACTCTACTGCCCATGATACCATTCTCCCCGCCAAATCAGGCTTATGCAGTATTTTCTTTAAAGGCCAGTTGGTAAGAACAATAATTGGATGAGCCTGAAAATAAGGTCAGAGCTTCCTGGCTGCTATTATTAAGGCGAAAGCCTGTTTTTCAAATTCTGGATATCTAGATTCTGCATCTAACAATGTATGACTTACAAAGTAGATAGGATTTTGGACAATACCTTCTTCCCAGATTAACACCGCGCTTACTGCCGCCTTTGAAGAAGATTAATATATCTGCAAGCTCTCTCTGAGCTTTGGTCGAGATAAAACTGGTGGACTGGTCAGCCTCCTCTTCAACTCTTCAAATGAATTCTGATAGTCCTCCGACCATTTGAATTCGTTGAGTGCATTTAGATTTTTCAATGCCTTGAAGAATGGTGCACACTCATCTCCCGATCTTGATATAAATCTACTTAATGCTGCAACTCTTCCTGTTAAGCTTTGAATTTCTTTCATACTGCTGGGTGCTGTCATATTTAAGATAGCTCTGATTTTTTCTGGATTTGCCTCGATACCCCTCTGCGTGACCATGAAACCCAGGAATTTACCAGATGAAACCCCAAATGCACACTTCTCAGGATTGAGTCTCATTCCATTTCTCCTCAATACATCAAAGCACTCTCTTAAATCGGCGAGATGATCAGATCTAAATTGACTTTTTACAAGAAGATCGTCTACATAAACCTCCATATTTCTTCCAATCTGATCAGTGAACAGCTTGTTCATTGCCCTTTGGTATGTTGCACCGACATTTTTTAACCCAAAAGGCATAACCTTATAACAATAGCTTTTCCGATTGGTCATGAATGTCGTGTGAGGCTAGTCCTCCTTTTTCATAAGAATTTGATTATAACCAGAATAAGCGTCCATAAAACTCAACATTTGCTGACCTGATGTAGCATCAATTAACTGATCAATTCGTGGCAAAGGATAGCAATCCTTGGGACATGCCTTGTTCAAATCAGTGTAATCTACACACATTCGCCATTTTCCATTATGCTTTTTCACCATTACCACATTCGCTAGCCACCTTGGACACTCGATTTGCTCAATAAACTCAGATCTCCTAAGCTTGTCCACTTCAACTTTAATTGCATCATGCTTTTCTGATGAGAAATTCCTTCGCCTCTGTTTCACTGGCTTGATAGATTTATCTATCCAAAGGCAATGCTCTGCCACTTCTCCGCTTAAACCAGGCATGTCTTGTGCTGACCAAGCAAAGACATCTGCGTTTCGCTGAAGAAATTCTCTCAATTGCTCCTTGTCCTGACTGTTCTGATCAGCTCCTATCATGGTCCCTTTTTCTGGATTCTCCAAACCAAAACAAATTTTCTCCAGCTTTTCTACCGGTTCACCTCTTTGAATTTTTTCCTAATCCCTGTTATCCATAACTTCCACAGTAAGAGCGAGTGCCTTACCTTGTGCTTTTGAATCCTTCAAAAAGGTTGTATAGCTTTGTCTTGAAGTTTTCTGATCCGATTTGCATTCTCCAATGCCTCCTTCAATTGGGAACTTGACCTTCAAATGTCTCGTCGAAACTATTGCCCCAATAGCATTCAACGTTGGTCTCCCGAGAATTATATTGTATGCTGATAGACTTTTTATTAACAAAAATTTAGTAACTGTAGTTACCGTTTGTGGATGTGTTCCCAGTGTTATTGTTAGCTCCACAGTTCCTTTTACCGAAGTGGACTCTTCAGAAAATCCAAATAGCCTTGTGCCGCAAGGTTTTATCTTGACTGTATCCAACTTCAATCGCTGAAAAGCTTCGTAAGACATTATGTCTACATATGATCCTGTGTCGACCAGAACTCTGTGAATATCTCTGTTTGCCACCACAATGGCGTCATCGTGTGGTTCTTGAATTCCTTCCATTTCTTCCTCCGTGAAGACTATCTCCTTCATCAGTTTGATTCTTCTAGGAGTAACATGAGATTCAATAGCATTTACGTACCTAGCATGCGCCTTAGACTTTGAAATTGAATTCAAATCCAAACTTCCCAGGATGGTCATGACAGGAGACTGCTTCTGTTGAATCTGCCGATTTTCCTACTGTTTAGCATTTTCCTCTGAAGAGTTGTACTGAAAATCTCCCTTGGTTTGGTCTTCTCTAGCTGGTGTTTGATTATTCCACCTTCTCGGCTGATCAGCGGCATTTCTTCTGTTGCCTCCATTTCTCCTTTGAACAAATTGGTTCAATCTCCCCTGATTGATTAGTCGCTCAATTTCATTTTTCAAAATTCTGCAATCATCTGTATCATGACCATGATCTTTGTGATATCTACAGAATCTATTCGGATTCCTCTCATCCGCCTTTGCTATCATAGGTAATGGCCATTTCATAAATCCCTGATGCTGAATTCGCATCAGAATTTCTGATCTTCTTGTGTTGAGAGGAGTGTAGTTTTCCTGGAATGGTCTTGGGATGTCCCTTCTGTATTGACGATCAGGAATATTTCTCGAAAAACTCCTACTATTCCTCCACTCTCTCTGATCTCTCTGATCAGATCTCACAACTCCATCATCTTTCTTCTTAACTCCACTGTTGTCAGTTTCTTTTCTTGCCTAGAGAATGTCCTTCATATTTGCATACTGGTTACAGCGAGTCGTCAATTCCGCTATATTCGCCGGCTTGTTCATGATCAGGAATTCCAAAAGATGCTCATCTGTTAGGCCTCTGAACATAGCGTCATATGCCACCGCCTCATTCAAATTTTTAATTTGAATCGACTCCTGATTGAATCTCTTCATGTAATTTCGAACCGATTCTCCTGATTTTTTACGGATTGCAGCTAGATTATCAACAGTTTTTCTGCTATTCATGCTACTTTGGAATCTTGACAAAAATACTTCCGTCAAATCCTTAAAATCCTTAATGGAATCTGGTAATAAGCTGAAGAACCAGGTTGTTGCAGATCCTTTCAAGGAAGATGGAAATGAGCGACACTTTAAAACATCAGAGTTACCTGCCAGCATTATGACAGAGTTGAACTGAGCCAGGTGTTCCATTGGATCTGTGCTTCCATCATACATCGTGAATGTCGGAAGTTTAAAATTGCGCGGCAATGGTGCTGACATAATGTCCTTAGCAAATGGATTTTGGTTCATCATTTCCTCAACTTTTTCTCCGTCATCTTTGTTCTCCAGTCGTTGAATCTGATCATCAAGGATACGAAATCTTTTACGGATTTCCGATCCATAGACTTCAGATCTGCAATCTCCTGATCTTCCTGTTTCTTTCTTATCTCTCCAATCCCCAACGCTTCTACTCCTTTTGCTTCAGATATGACTCAATTGATCATCCCTGGACGATTCTCGATCTTCAGTCTCCAGTGGAATATAGTTTGGATCCGCACTCTCTCCTGATCCTTCCTTAAGAAATGACCTCCTTCGGCTTCCTCCTGACTTTTGAATCTGAGAATTTGGGACAGAAGTCGTCTTTGCTCGGGAAAAAGTTCGAGATCTTCCAGCTAATAAGACCGGAACTCTTTCCTCAGGATGTACTCCGATTTGCTTGATGAATGTCCTCATCAGATTTTGTGTCTCTAGGATTTGATGCTGCATGCTCTCAAATCGCTCAGTGATCAGATTTGGATCTAACTCTGGACGAGATGTCGCCAATGTATCCGCCAATTGCTTCTCTTGCCTTTCGAACTGATCAGTTGGACGAGGTGAATGATCCTCCATCATTCTCTGCCTCTGTCGAGTCTGTATCATCGGGATTTGCGGTATTGGAACCAGTTCTCTCGTTCTTCTTTTTGGATTTACTCTCCTCGGCTCCCTCTGGCTTGTTTCCGCCATTTCTATTGGTAATTCCTCCTCCCGCTCAGGTGATTGAGCCATAGCTTCTACTTTGAATCTGTTCCCACAGACGGCGCCAAAATGTTGGTGTTATTTCTGCCGATCGCCTTGAACCATAGTTTTCTGCACTGAACCCCTCAGATCTGATTCGATCTGGTTTGCTCTTCGATCGATCAACCTCTCACTCCTGAAAGAAACAGAATACCAGTAAGAAATGGAGCCGATCGTCTTGATCGGCGTCTCGTCTCCGACGATCTAGTCAGTATGGTGAAGATGGTGTTTCAGAGCTCTCTGGAGCTTCTAAAATGCTAGTAAGGGAGTTCAATCAGAGTGAGCTTAGAGTTTGGTTGATTCTAGAGACTTACCTTGTTACTAATCTTTCCTCGCTTTTATACTAGCTTTCCTGCTTATAACACTTTTTCAATCATAGCCGTCAGATCATCGCTCCTCTTTGGACGTCGCTGATCATCCTTCCTTTATCTCTCAATCAAACACGGCTAAGATTGGTTCGACCAGTATGAACCGGCAGTGGATATTTTAGTCATAACACAGGTATCACTTGTTGTTTGGGCGTGGAGGTGCTGGTTTGGTACTCTCGGTTGTGCGTTCCAGGGAAGAAGAAGCAAGGCTATCATTTGTGGTTTCAGGTGTGATTGTTCCTTGTCTTGATGTTTCTTTCTTTTACCTTTTGTATAGAGTTATCACATTGATCTTAGGGCTGTAATCCTTCTCTGTTGTTCTTCGATTGCATAAGCTTGGTGAGAGCATATCTCATCCTTGGATGTAGGTCTCTGACCGAACCAAGTAAAACTCTGTGTTGTGTGATGATTGCTTCTGTCTCTTCGATTCTTGTTGATATTCCGCTGCGTTAGACTAGGTTTGCTTAACAAGTAGGTTTCTTTCTTTTTTTCATTCCTTTTTTGTTTCGATGTCATTGCTTTGGGAGTGGTTATTTGGATTCTTGGAGAACTTTGGTAAAGGTTTTAGCACTTAACTGTCTATTTGAGTGCCCTAGTTTTTTGGGATTTTGTTAACATCGATCGATCAGCTAAATGGTTCTACTTCTCTCCAGGTTCTGAGTTGTAGCCCTCGTATTTTTGTTTCTTGGAAGTGTGCAATGCTACATATTAGAGTTCACTATTGGTACTTCTTTTTTTTCAAATTTAAACGTATTGTGAATTTCGGTTTGATAATTTTCCGAGGCGTTAGACTGAATAAGTCTGAATTTTATTGCAAAATTATTGGTTTCGTCTATTCACTGAACAGAGGCAAGTTACTGTAAAATCGTTTGGTGTTGTTGAGAGCCTGTTAAGATCTGAAGTAGAAGCAGAATGTGCAACAGTGTATATTCTTGAACCAGACCAGACCATGTATATAGATAGATAACTTGCTGCATTACTTAGTAACAAAAAAAATTTAAAAGTAACTAGTTATTTAATTTTCCCAAATCTATTACTTGGTTCCAATTAAGATGCTTACGATAATTTTTTAATTCAAGGTTATGAAAATTCTCTGTCCGACCCTGAAGTCACATTTATTGGTTGAAGCAAAGTTGCGTCTCTTTCTGTAGTCACTCTGGATCAGGGAGAAGCTTGATTTCTGAGGACCTTCGTTCAGTTCGTTGTCTGTCTTCCTGGCTCTGAAAAGACATCAAAGAATCGTGGCTACTTTGTGGATGGCTCTCTTGCGAAGTGCTTGAATAATATGTTGTTTGATTTTCCAATGAAAGCTTTTCAAAGGCCTTGAACCTCAAATCCTCAGTAGTAGTGCTGCTACGCTTCACAACAGGTGCTTGAACTGCAATTTTGCCTTGAAGCATGCTCACCACAGCGGACATAGCAGGCCTAAGAGAAGGGGACGGATTTGTGCATAAAAGAGCTAGATTTAACATCCTCAGTGCCTCTTCTTTTTGGTAGTCTGACCCAAGGATTGGATCCACGAGTTCTATCAGATTTCCTTGCTCTTGTAAGACATAAGCCTGTGAGAAGAGAAATGTATATATCAAGATAAAGCTACGTACACAACCATACCATGCAGGTGCAGCAGCATTCTTCTTCTTTCCATTAAAAAATAAATTTGAGGTTTCTTAATTACCCAATCAAGAAGGTAAACAAAATCCTCTCTTGGCCTGTAACTTGTGTTGCTTCTTCCACTGACAATCTCTAGAACTACAACTCCAAAGCTGTAAACGTCTGCTTTGTCCGTCAAATAACCCCTCATCGCATATTCAGGGGCCATGTATCCTCTACAAAATTAAAACTTTTATGGTACTAATATTATATTTAATTTCATAGTCATTCTTATACGCAACACATAAATCATACCAATGCAATCTGATAAAACTATGCTAGAAACGACCTAATAAATATATGTATAATAGACAAAGTCTAGAACATACATATTTATCTAAAAACAAAGCAAAATAATCAACATAAACTAGTGAAAGAAAAATGTATGTTATCATCTTGACATAAGAAAATGCTTGAATGGATAGGCAATTCTTAAGCTATGGCATGAGTCACCTGACAACTATATTCACATGTAGAAAAGAAGAGTAAGTAAGAAAGAAACTACTCACATAGTTCCAGCTATTCGAGTGCTAATATGGGTATTCTCCTCTTCATCAAGTTTAGCCAAACCAAAGTCCGAAATCTTAGCATTAAGATCCTTATCAAGCAGCACATTAGTTGCTTTTATGTCTCTATGGACAATTTTCAGCCTTGATTCTTCATGAAGATAAGCTAGACCTTGTGCTATCCCCAAGCAAATCTTGAGCCTTGTCGGCCAATTTAGATGCATTCTTTGATCTTCAAAACCTAAATGCATATCACAACGTATCATCATTTAACCATAAATTACTGTGCAAACCTATTATAGACAATGTCAATGACTATCATTCATTTACTAAAAGAGTAGACATTATATTCACCATGACAGTATAGGATTTACCAAATAGTGCACGGGCTAGGCTATTATTCTCCATGTACTCATAAATCAATAGCAGCTGGTTTCCTTCAATACAACATCCATAAAGCTTCACAAGATTTGGGTGTTGTAAAGCAGAGATCATGATTATTTCATTTAAAAATTCACGGTTCCCTTGCTTGGACTTGGAAGAAAGCTGTTTGATAGCAATTACCTTGCCATCTGATAGTATACCCTAAAACAACATAATTAAAATTTGAATCACTATTTCTCCAAAATAGACAAGGTAATATTTGAAATAAAACTGCTTTTCTTTTCTATTCTATTCCCCAACCTTAATTAAACTTTTCATTTACATCCTACATTTTCGTCTTTTCTATTGAAGACTAAAGCAAATTAACAACATCAAAGTGTTGTGGCACACTGTTGCCAGAATAATTTAAAGGCCCAACCTACAAAATAAGATATAGATTGATGGTAACAAGTGAGAAGGGTGAGTCAAAGATTTGAACACTGACATACCTTATATACAGGCCCAAACCCACCTTCACCTATCTTATTTGAATCATCAAAATTCCCAGTTGCAGCCACAATCTGTCTCAAACTGAAGTGACCTGTTTGTAGCTCTATGGCTTTAAGTTCAGCAGAATTAGTAATATTCCTTACACAGATGAAACTATAATGATACATAATATATCCAATTAATGGTATGTGTCATGTGGCATCTATAAACATTATATCCAGTTAATGGTATGTGTCATGTGGCATCTATAAACATTTTGCATAGATATTGTTTTTTATAAATATAGAGCACACATGTAGGTGAAAACATGTGATTCGAATATGAAGATATGATATGCGGGAAATGCATAAAAACTAGTGATCAAACCAATAAATTAATGAAGCGTAAAGAGTAGACATATGAAGTAAAGGAGAGCATATAGAAGTTCTAATACAATATCAGAGCATAGACCAAGAACCAATCAATAATAAAAACTTGAAGACAAGAGAGCAAATAAAAGAAGAAGAAAAAGGAAGAGAAGATAGGGGAAATTTTGGAATCACGAGATACTCAACTTGGGAGTTATTATGCTTAGACTGCCATTTATTTATAAACAGATTTACAAACCAAGGGAAGGTGGACTGTAAGTAGGAACTTACTAAAAATACAAAATATTGATTAGCAATTACATGATGAAAAAGAAACTGAAGAAAAGACAAAAACAATTATCACATAAAAAATCCTTAATTGTGACAACAACTAACATATTACTGCCAAGACAATAGTACTAGAGGGACACACTTAATGACTTAACATTCTCCCTCAAGCTGGAGCATATAGATCATCCATGCCCCGCTTGGATCAATCTTTCTAAAAGGTAGGACTAGATAAAAGGTTTGATAAACATATCACCCACTTGTTTGACAAAGGAAATGAATGAAGTCACATTTATTTTCTACATAACTACATCCACACAATATTACAATGGATTTCAATGTGTTTAGTCATTTCGTGAACATTGGGTTGAAAGCAACCACTTTATATCACAACAAAATAGTGGATATTTATATGGGCCCTTAAATATGTGATAACCATCTTAACTATTGATGTTGGTGGCTTGATGTTGTTCTCTCAACCAATAATCCTTGTTTTAGCCTAAGACTGTTCCAAAATAAATTACTTTTATTTTTTTAATTGACTAATACTGAAACCCCTACATTTTCTATTTTATTCCTTTCCCATTAACTCCCGATCTCTTTCCTATCTATATCTAACATATTACTTTTTCTAACCCTAAATAATAACAAAGATTTCTAATTAAAATGTAGTTTCATGTCAATTATAAATGAAGCATAGAATAATGCATTGCATTACAAACACATGGATGATCAATTTGTCCAACCTTTGTTATCAAGATCCTTCCCTCCCAGGCAACCTTTCACCCAAAGAGTTAGTAAAATCAATGCTATGAGGACACATGAAGCAACAACGATAATGATGATTACTCCAATTGAAAGTCCAGAGTCAAAATCTGCACAGTCAAGCAAGTTGTAGTATCACAATGAGAAGTGCAAAGAATGGGGAAAATAGAAAGTGGACAGGTGTCGTACTTGGCGTCACTGAAATAGCTGATATTAGGGGTCCATATACTTCCATATAGGGAATCATACTAGTCCCTTTTCCAGACCAGAAGAGGTGGATCTCCAAAGTAGTTCCACTGACAGTAACATTGTTAAATTCCTTAATGACGCTCTTACCAGTCCCATTAGCTTCTTGTGCAATATTAAAATCTTTCAAACATATTTTTCCCTGCAAAAAACAAAAGAATGTTAGAGATATTGTGTAAAAAGGGAAAAAAATGATTATCACTGTTCCTTAGGAATTAGCTGGAAAGTTAATTGTAACACACATTCAAAAAACATGTGAAGGGAAAAAAAAGTAAAGGAACAAGAGCATAGTTTCTTGAGAGAAACTAAGTGACAAGATAAACAAAATACCAATGATAGAAATTGTCAATCACTCACTTGGATTGATACATCAAATATACGCCTGCCAAGGCTACTGAATGTCTGGTCTTCTGTAAATGTTATTTCAGCAAAGTGGAGACGCACTGTATAACTACCACTTTGTAAGCAATGGCCATAATATCGTAATGAAATCGGAGCAATTCGAGCTGTCTTATATATGGATGGATCAAGCATTTTCAACATTGATGAGTTTGTAGTGATATATTGATCATTGAATCTATTCCAAAAGTTTCCTGTAATGCTAGAAGCCCATCTATCAGTGTGACAAATGTATGATGTTGAAGCATCCTCTTCAAGTGTGTCATCTGGTTCATATGCCTCCCCATCAAAATTTGTTGACGGACCTCCGCAATTGATAAACAATGAATGATCTGCGTGGGTAGCTGGAATCAGAGGGATGTCATATTTGTTTATTTCTTATCAATCACTTGTAAACACCCTATAAAGGCTCTAATGTTTTGTCATCTAAAAATGTAAATAGCTTGTACAATTACATTTAGGTTTTTCATAGCAAGGGAGGTCCTTCTTCAAGCACCAGTCAACTCTGCGAAAGGTTCTCCAGATAAATTTAGCTTCTTCATAAGATTTATTAATCAATAAAATAACATTCGAGAAGGAAAAAAAACTTACGAATTGTTTTTTGAAAATGAATAACTAGCAATTGTTTTCCTGTTTACATACCAATTCCATTAGGGAAGTAAGAAAATCATTTGTTGTATATTAAAGTGGAAGGAGATAATATAGGGTATTGAATATACAGTTTAGTTTGTTCTTCACAGCTGGTGTGCAAAGCGTATCCAGTAAAATTGTTGTAGGATAAATCACTGATAGATAAAGTGGCATCATGTTAGGGTATTGTAGTTCTTGGTTAAAAATAAAAAAATAAAAATAGAAAGAAAGAAGAACATGTTGAGATACATGAGATAGTTTCTATAAATATATCTAAGTGAAAAATTCAACAAAAAGCAAGTCAATTGAAGTTAAAAGATCCTATTAACCATGCGCCAAAAATTTTTGAAGAGGAGAAATACTCACGCTTTTATGCTCTTGCTTGTAAACAACCATTGTGGCACTTCTCCAGTCAGCAAATTGTTACCAAGAAACCTATGTCCATACACAATATAGTGTCTATTGTGAGAATAAATAAAATTTTCTTTAATATATTAAGAGAAATCTTTGATAAGAAAAGTTGAATTATCATGTTTATTCAACAGACCTATGAATATGCCAGCAGGAAAGTTTAATGAAGTGCTAATCATAGATAATAAGAAATAATGAGACATCATTCTTTGATTAATTTTACCAATGGACAGTCAGTAACTAGAAGTTACTAAAATAAAATAATGACATATAAAAAGAAAATATACAAATTAAAAATTTTATTCTACATACAAGAACCGTAGATTCGTTGAACTTTGAAAATCTGGAATGTGACCAGTCAACCTATTGAAGCTTAGGTCTCTACAAATGATAGAAAAAACAAATCCCTTCAGAACATAACTATAAAAGATTGTCCATATGTAATTTAATGATGGACTTGTGATACATTCTAATCAATACCAAATTAAATTTAGCAATTTAAGCCCATGAAGACATTCACTTGTTGTGTCTATGGAGAATATTGATTTAAGATAATAAATTAATGGAGTTATTGCTAGTAGTCAAACTAGCTTTGATACTAAATTTGAAATTAATGGAACTTTTATCGGGTTATTAGTTCAGTCTCAAATCCTTAATGTGAATTTGCCTTGTGTTTAGATAGTAATGAGATCAAATTTGTCAACCACAATATAATATATGGGAAAGGCAAAATAAATCAAGACAAAACAAATATAAACCTTCAGAAATATGCAACTAGACAAAGGGATAACCTTCGTAACAAATAATCTGCATCTGCTCTTGTCATATATTAAACAATAGAATTCAAATTAACACCTACACAAAGAGTTATTTCTATAATAAACTATTTATGCTTGTCATACATTAGAACAATATAAGATACAACTGAAATTAACCAGAAGTCTAATGGGGTGGTTTATTTTCTTAAAAAGTTGTATCTCTCCGTAATAGGCATAAGTACGTCTTGTGGAAAAGACATGATGTTTAAGCATATGTTTAGACAAACTTCTTTCTTGTATCTTCCCATGTATATAGGAGATCAAGTCCACTTTAAAAATGCTCATCTTTGTTTTTCTATTGGGTTTATCCCTCTTCATTGGTCATGTCTAATTGAGTACAACCTTAAGTATTCATGGACATATAGTACGTGAACCTACAAGATCTCACTTTTTTCATTTAGCAAGACGACATTATTTGCTTAGCACCTATAGTCTTGAGTCTTGACTCTCGACTCTTGATTTGTAACTTTGATGATTGGGTTATCGTTTGAACTTTGTAATTTATGTTTGGTGGACAAAACTTTGTAATTTGAACTATAAACATGCATGGTGTGTTAAATATGTTTGAATTTTGAACATTTAGCATTAATATATGACTGTATGATGTGTACAAAAAGTTTTTAGGTTTCACTTCAGCATAGTGGTTTTCAAGTTAGGGTTTGAAGTGGAATTCATATATATATATATATATATTTCCCTCATAAATTTAAGGTCACCAGTGTGTTTAAAAGGGCTGAAACATGCTGGACATCAAGTCCCAAATGATCACCCCCTAATTACCCTTAAGTTGGAGCCTCAAGTTGGGAAAAAATTCCACCAACTCATTGAGATCTTGAAGAGATCTAAAGCCAATCAGTACATGGTTTCCTAGATCTCAAGAAAACGCTAGGTTTTAAGTTATTGAGATGAGCCTTGAGATCGAGATATTGCAACCTAGTTAGGGAGTACAACCCTATTAGATAGCCTCATATTTTAGGGTTGTTTTACCTTGGGGATTGATTGGTTAGTATACCATTTGCACCAATATGGGGCCTCTACAACCTTAAGGAGAGTGACAATGTGGCACAACTCTATCCATATGCAAAACCCAAATCTCCAATATTGTAGACTTCAAGTGAATTGGTGGATCTTGCTAAAGAATATTAGATAGGTTTTATGTAATTTTCATGTAACATATTACCACAATACTTAAGGTTGTAGGTTCTTTAAGTTTTTGTGATTTTGAATTCTGATAACATTATGAGAATTCAATTAAGGAAAAACCAGCAGGAAATATCAATTCAATTAATTGTCATCATGGTACATTATTTATTCAATCAATTTTAAATGAGAATGCGAAACAGAATATACAAACACCGACTTTTGATGAATTATTACTTAGTAGATCCATGGACAAGAACATGATTAGCTTAGTCAAAAGGGAAGAAGTTGAATATTCATATAATGAAACTCACAGTCTCCACAAATTTGGCATATGTTTTCCAATGTCTTCTGGGATTGAACCCATAAGAGAACAATTTCTCAGTGTCCTACATCACCAAAGAAAGCAAGTCCTCATTATCACACAGAACCATAAACAAACTGGCATAAGCCAATGCTGGTATTTCAACTGCAAATAAATTTCTTCAATTGAAGCGGGAAAACTCACAATTCCCATATATATGTCAAATTCTGCAAGTCAGGGAAAGGAAAAGTTATATTTGTCCCATGAAGATCAGACACCCTCCTGATATTCAAAATTAATGCAACAAATTAACCAAATCTTTGTTGATCCTTCAATATATATTCAGGTTGATTAAGTATAACAACTTTAGAAGTTTGATCTATAACCAGGTATACTTACAATATAGTTAAGCTTTTCAGGAAGGAGATGCTAGGAGGAACAGGGCCCTCCATGGAAGTGCCTTGCATATCACTGCCATAGACATGCAGTTTGCAAAAACCCAAAAAGATCGACGAAGCCATCATATATAAGATATTCTTTTTTTTTTTTGGTAAGATATTCAATTCTTATATAATAATAATAATAGCAAGATTAATCCTCGTCAGATTTGTTCAAAATTTATCAATCAATCAAATGAAGAAAACAGACGAGAGATTGGTAAAAATCTGGTACATACAGTGAAACAAGACTAGTCCAATTTCCAATAAAATTAGGGATCTTCCCAGAGATGCCAGTCCCTTGTATCGAACTGTAAATTAATAGCAAGTTAATTCGATCGATCAGGCATTCATTATTTCAAAATTTTATAAAACTATTCAAGCAACTAACTACCTCCAACTTACAAATATTCCAAGCTTTTAAAGTTTCCATATGTTTCCGGTATAATTCCTGTGATTAAATTGTTTGTAGAAACATCGCTGCAAGAGTAAGAAATCTATATACAATTAATGACTTCATTTGAAATGGTAATCAATATAATTAAAAGTTAACGTCGATGATAATAATAAAGGTACAACAAAATAATTAAATAACCCTAATTATTTACTCGACACCATTACCAGTCTGCATTAATCAAATCAATAGACTAGTCAATTTAAATAATTAAAAGTTGATGTCGATGATGATAATATATAAAGGTACAACAAAATAATTGCATAACCATCATTATTTCTTCGACAACATTTCCAGTCTGCAATCAAATCAATAGACTGGTAAATCTTCTTGATCTCTTGCATCTTCTGTACCAATTATGGGACCATACTCTACCCTACCTTTTCCTCGCTGCCCGTTCATTCATCTCATTTGGCTCTTTGCCTTCTCCCTTATTTGGGCTAGATCTAGGCACCCATAGCCCCTGGACATTGAGTTCCACGTATTGATTTGGTTATGCTTTTGGAGAATCTTCGATCGGTGAGGACTATTAGGAAGCCATTTCTAAGGGTTTGCATCTCGCATATCTGGAGGGACCAACCGAAACTTCCGTAGACTGTCTACCGAATCTCAATCCTTAGATCATATTTGGAAAGCCATCCACATTGATGTGAGCTCTCTTTTTTGCCTCATACGGCTTTTGTAGATTCCCCAAACATGCATGTTATTGTTAATTACTTGGAACTTTTATTTTTCTTTTTTTTTTTCTTTGTTATTTTTCTTTGACAAGAGTGACCTGAGCCAAACCTCAAGGGGGTCCAATTAAAAAGTAACTTTAATTCTTTGATCGATGGAAATAATGGAATGAACATGTAGAAGCTAGAGAAGAGAAAGCTCACAATCTCTTCAACTGACGCAAATTACCAAGCTCTAGAGGAAGGGTTCCTTCAAGTTGGTTTGCTTCCAATATCCTAAAGGGAGTGACCATTTGAATTAGAAATAATAATAATAATAATGATAATAATAATAATAATAATAATAATAATAATAATAATAATAATAATAATAATAATAATAATAATAATAATAATAATAATAATAATAATGGGGGGGGGGGGAGGGGGGGGGGGGGAGGGGGGGGGGGGGGGGGGGGGGGGGGGGGGGGGGGGGGGGGGGGGGGGGGGGGGGGGGGGGGGGGGGGGGGGGGGGGGGCGGGGGGGGGGGGGGGCCCCCCCCCTTGGAGGGGGGCGCCCCCGCAATAGGGCCAGTGAGGTTCAACCTCGTTAATTCACCGAAATTCAAACAAATCAAAGAAGAGTTAGAGGAAATTCTATATATAAAAACAGTTTTATTTTTATTTTTTTTTTGGGTACAAGGACGCCCTTTATATATAGGGAAATTGGGGATGGGAATATTACGTATGTGACTAAAATTCAAACAAATCAAAGAAGAGTTAGAGGAAATTCTATAAATAAAAACAATTTTATTTTTATTTGGGTATAAGGACACCCTTTATATATATAAGGAAATTGGGTATGGGGATATTACATATGCCATTGGTAAGGATTGAACCATGACTACTCCACTGAGAAGTCAAGTTAGTAACCATTCTATTAACCCTCCATTGGCACATATAAATAAATAAGAACATTTAAAAGCAAAATTAAGATGATCGAATCATATATTTGAAGTCAATTAATTAGAAGCATTACATATTTGTGATGTGACAAACAGTGGAGGAGCAATTACAAGTGACACTGCTCTTGATCGTGCCCATAGGCGTAGACCCAATGTTCACATTTAAACCTGCACCACCATTGCACCAACTTGAGCTGATCCCTTTCCAATAAGGATTCTTCAATTTTTCTGCTATCGTTTTGAGTGCTTGTACTGTTAACATCAAAGGAAACAATTCAATTCTCAAGAGAAAATATTTCACTTGGATCGATCTAGGAGAGAGAGAGAGAGTACTTGTAGCTAGTACTGATCGGTTATTGCATTATATATTGTAGCTAGATACACACCTTCTTCATCCGGTAAGGTTTGAGCTTCAGACATCAACAAAGCGAAGCAATTCAACAAAACAACGATGAGAAGAACCCATAAAACCTTGCTGTTTGCAAGTGCATGATCATGAATTCCAGGTCTCATCACCATTAATTGATAGCTCCTCGTCAGCTACCTTCTTTGATCCCTACAATTGAGTTGCTTGTGCACGACACCGCTACTAAGGAAAGAAATTTAAAGTGATGGCTTAGCTCATTAGGGTTTTAATTGTCATTATCGATGATGAGTACTTTATCTCATTTTCACTTTTAATACTCAAAGCAAAACTCCATAGGATTCCCCTTGATGGTTTTGCTCGACTATTTGGATCGAGAAATGAGAGTTTCTCAATTGTTAAAGAATGGAGACAATTATTGCAACTTTAATGAGGTGGGTCATAATTTGGGCATCTTCCACTGCCTAGCTCTGGGAGCATGTCCCTAGTGCAGGTCTTAGTTCTCAATTTAATGAAAAATGAAAGAAAAAAAAAATAGTTTACCAATCCAAACACTAGCGTGAGACTTGAAGAATTGAAGATGCAACAAAAAAGATGAAAAGGAAATAGATAGGATAATCATAGTAGCATTCTGGTGTATTCAGCTAAAGCCTATGGATCGTTCTTCTATGACAAATATTATGGAGATGCAACAAGGAAGTCATGAAATTTTAGAAATGCCATACAAGCCTTTCTTAGCCACTAAACAATCAGTTCCTAACGAAGTTGTTCCAGCAATAAGCATGAATACAAAAGGAAATCTCAATCACTTACAAAAGATGATCCATCTTTGTGTATCACAAATTTGGTACTATTCCTCGTTTAATTGGTTTATGTTGTACTAAGTATTTAAAATGTGTTATGATGCCTAGTTTTTATTCTCATTTAGCTCTTTAATTTTCATAGATGTTGGAATTCTCGAATCCCTTCTATGTTTGGTTTAATAGATTAAAAAAGAAAAGTTTTAGCGAAAAGAGAGCAAGCACAGAATTATGGGAAAATTATTGAATCATGATATACTCAACTTGCTAGTTATTGTCATCCATTTATTTATACATGGGAGAACAAGCCAAGCCAAGCCAAGGGAAGTTGGACTCTAGGTTGAAACCCTACAAAAGAGTACAAAATTTAGTAACACGGCACTAATGCCACAAAGCACACGTAACAAGTTCCCTTTTGGCCCATTACTCTATCTAGTCCCTTCATGGACATTGACTTGCCAGTAATATAGACAAGAACTTGATTATTACAGTATATCATGGATTTTGCATAAGCCATTAAATATCTGCCTAACCATCTTAACAGTAGCTATTAGTTAGAATTTCTAGCCCTTAAATTTTCCTTTCAATCGTCATATTTATTGGAAAATGGAATACCGAATGACTTTTGGATTGACCCTAAGATATGACACCAAGAAAATATGATACGAATGGACTTGACTTGACTTGACTTGCATTGCATTGCATACCAAAAAGAAGAAAGAAAGATAGATGAACTTGACTTGGAGGATTAAGAAGGGCAGTGGAAATCATGGCCAAAATAAAATAAAGATAATTTAAGTTAAAATTAACCCAACATGAATCAATTTTACTTTTTAAGAGCAAACTACACGGCATTCTTTATAAAGAAGGAACAACTTTTGACTATTCGCTATTTCCTCTTAAGTTACATGGCACCCACACTCAAAATTATAAATTACTCACAGTTATATATTTAGTCTAGCCCTTAAAAAGTTGTACGTACTCTCTGCAAGTAAAAGATCACAACCATTTAATGCATAGACCTTGCAAATAATGTGTATTAGTCATGGTATTATATTTATTGGAAAATGGAATACCCAATGACTTTTGGACTGTCCTTAAGATGACACCATGTTTTCATGATACAAATGGACTTGACTTGACTTGACTTGCATTGCATATCAAAAGAAAAATAAAAAATAAAAACAAAAAAGAGCGTGACTTGGAGGTCTAGGAAGGGCTGTGGAAACCACGGCAACGAAAAATAAATTATAATTTAAGTTAAAATTAATCTAACATGAACCATTTTTTTGTTTGTTTGTTTGTTTGTTTGTTTGTTTGTTTGTTTAAGAGCAAATTACACGGCACTCGCTATAAAGGGGATAAAACTTTTGACCACCCGCTATTACTTCTTAAATTACATGGCACCCACACTCAAAATTACAAGTTATCCACAGTTACATATTCAGTTAAGTAGATGTGGTAAATAACCAAAATGCAATAACTACAAAACCCTGCCTACGTCCACCAGAGAGAAAAAGAGTTTCACTATTTCCAGGAAACCTCATGCCACTCTCACACCTACAAAGTGCTACTCTTTGCTTGCCCTCCATCCTTATCAGGATGGGTACCCCAATCCCCTACAGGGATTGGGGAATATAGGGATTGATTCCCAAATCCCCTACAGGGATTGATTCCCCAATCCCCTACAAGGATTGATTCCCCAACCCCCTACAGGGATTGATTCCCCAATCTCCTACAGAGATTGATTCCTATAGGTTATCCCACAGAGACTATTTATAGGGAAACCTAGAACCCTAATCCCAATGTAATTACAAGTTTAACCAAGTACTAGTAATTGACTCAAACCCTGTTTCAATTACAAATACAACAAAAACTATAATTATATGGGCCCACTGAATACAAGACACCGAAACCCAACAATCTCCACCTTGGCTTCAATTCTGCAAACCACCTTGAAGAAAACCGTTGATGATGTCTCTCTGCAATCACCAGTCTCTGTGTATCCACCACACCTTACAGCATGGCCCACATCCCCTCCAAGGATGTTTTTGTTACCGCCATCACTAAACCAACATGGCGCACACCCTCCACCTGGGGTGTCTCATACAGCTCATTGTCGCTATACTCGCATGACCCACATCCCCTCCAGGAATGCTTTTATTACCGCCATGGCACACACCCCCACACGGGGTGTCCCGTACAGCTCATCACCGCTGTACGACGTGATGTGGCTCCATCTCTCCTGTCATAGCCGGCTCCGAGAGATCACTACCACTCACCAAATCCAAAGCAAAAGTTATTCGCTTCTTTCTAGATTTGCCCTTGTTTTGCGCCTGAACAATCTGCAAATTCTGTCTACCTATATCCCTTGCCAAAGTGTCAACTGGAGCTCCACCTGTTTCAACACTCTCTGTAAGCATGTATAGTTTACCTGATCTGTGGCTTTCGTACCCATCAATTAACTGAAATAACCTCACTGTTGATCTCCATACGAACTCACAAAATCAATACCAACGGAATGAAATTTCCTCGATCCGTCACTTCCACTGAGTTCGGAACACCCAAAAACCTTAGGAATATTTAACTTCGTACAAAAAAAAACATTCACACAAAATCCTATGGAAACAATCTACCGTTCGATAATAAAAACAAAAAAAATCTTCTTTTTTTTTCCTTTAAAAAAATGTAATAACCGATTACATTGTAGGCATAAAGAAACCTTAAAAAAAAAACTCACCGTTTTCTTGTTCATAGCTATATCCAAAATTGGATCGCTCCCTCTTTTTTTTTTTTAACCCGATCTACTCCGATCAAACTACAAGAAAAAAAAGATGAAAAAAAAGAGATGAAAAAAAAGAGATAAAAAAAAACTTCACGACCAGAATCATACCTTCGATCAACCCGTCAAAGCCTTACATTCTCCTGACACCTATCATCTCCACCAAACCTCGCTCTGATACCACTTCTTTTGAATCCAAAAACTATAAGGGCTGTACTTAACTTCTCATACCATGCTCGTGGTGATTGCTTAAGACCGTGTATTGCATTTTTCAATCTACAGGCAATACCATCTTGATTTTTTAATGGATGACCTGGAGGAACTTCCATGTATACTTCTTCTAGCAAATCTCCTTGTAAGAATGCATTCTTAACATCCATTTGAAAGAGAGGTCATTCACAATTGACGGCTATTGACATTAACACTCTTACAGTGTTCATCTTCACTACTGGTGCAAAAGTTTCCTTATAGTCAACCCCATATGTTTGGGTATATCCTTTGGCAACAAGCCTAGCCTTGTATCTTTCAATTGTACCATCACTGTTGTATTTGGTTTTATAGACCCATCAACAACCAACTGGGTGTACACCATTTGGAAGTGGAACAATATCCCAAGTATGATTCTTATCAAGGGCCTTTAGTTCATCTTCCATAGCCTTTATCCATACTGATGAATTCTTGGCTTCAAGGTAATTAATTGGTTCCTTATGATCATCAATAGCAGTTAAAAATGTAAGAAATTGAGGAGAAATATGATCATAACAAATATGAGATTAAATGGGATATTTTACTGCAAGATATGTTGAAAAGTCATGCAATCTGATGGAAGGTTTAGAGACTCGAGTTGACCTTCGAACTTGTATAGATGATGTCTGCTCATTCTCAGGTGGAACCAATATTTGTGGTTCTTCTTGAGTATCAAGATTTTGTTGCTCAATGTCGATTGATGAGCTATCTGGCATACTTGGTAATGGGGTAGGAGCAAATTCCTGCACAACAAGTTCATTATAATTATCCATATTCTCCCCATGAATTTGACTCCTGCCAGGATAAAACATGTGAGTTTCATTAAAGGAAACATCACGAGAAATAAAAACTTTCTTGGTGGAAGGATTATAACATTTATAGCCCTTTTGTGATGTCGAGTACCCAAAAAATACACACTTCTGAGAGCGAGGATCAACTTTGCTACCATGCTGCGAGTGAACATAAGCAACACAACCAAAGACTCTAAGATGAGTCATTGTAATTGGACGATTATAGAGAACTTCCAGTGGAATCTTGAATTGTGTCACACTACTTGGAAGACGATTAATCAAATAACAACTTATAAGAACCGCATCAGACCAATAAATTTTTGGAAGATTTCTATGAAAAAGTAAAGAACGGGTCACCTCCAGCAAATGCCTATTCTTACGTTTAGCAACTCCATTTTGTTGAGGTGTGCCAACACAGGATGTTTGATGCAAGATTCCCATATTTCTAAGATAGGACTGGAAAGGAGTATTTGTATACTCTGTGCCATTATCTGTTCGCAAGATTTTAATACTCGTCTGAAATTGAGTGTGAACCATTTTGCAAAAATCTTGAAATATCTGCAAAACTTCATTCTTGGATCGCAATAAATATAACCACGTGGCTCGTGATTTATCATCAATAAAAATAATGAAATATTTAAAACCATCTCTAGAATCCATAGGAGAGTGCCAAACATCAGAATGCACAATCTCAAAAACGATCGAAACATGAGTACTGCTTTGAAAAGGAAACCTATGTTGTTTAGCAAAATGACAAGCATCACAACAACTAAAATCAAAAAAGAAAGATGAATTCAAAAAATTTAGAATCCTATCAGAAGGATGGCCCATACGCCAATGCCAAAGTTGGGATTTCTCAGGTTTTCTTAAAGAAACCAAAGCATTGTTTGGAGAGTCCAACACATAGAGACCATCTTGCAGGCGACCTTCACCAATCGTCATTCCGGTTCTCACTGTCCCGAAATATTACTTTGTCCTTGGAAAATATCACATGACAATTCAAACTTTTAGTGATCTTGCTAACTGATAGTAAATTCATAGACAAAGATGGCACAAACAATGCATCTGCTTCAGTTGAAAATAAATTCAATTTCCCATGTCCTTGAATAGAAACAGTGGTGCCATTAGCAACCATAATAGGAGGGAAGGAGTCCAATTTATCAGTACTCAAATCAGATAAATAATATGAAGAACGACACATATTGTCAGTTGCACCAGAATCCACTATAAAATAATTATGAGATAAAGTGGAAAGGGCAAGGGGAGTACCAGTGGTGTGAGCAACATTGCTTGATTCAGCTACTGAGCGAATAGAACTATTTGACTGAAGGAACTGTTGTAGTTGAGATGCAATCTGTTCAAGAGAACCCTGAAAATCTGAAGAGCCAGCTTGCGCAACAATTTTTGGATCTGATGTTTTAGTGGTGGTCTGATCTTTAGAAGGACGCAAGTGAGGGTGCAACTGCCAGCATCATTCTTTAGAATGACCATCACGATTACAATGATCACAATGATAAGTAAGTCGAGTTCCACGACCTTTCCCACGATGACGACCGTAAGAGACTTGATTTCCAGAGCCAGAATTAGGAAAAATATTTGTTTTTGCAACATGGGCAATAGTCTCACTTTGACCAGTCCCTGTTTTAGATTCAAATTGCATAACTCGTCTTCTAGTTTCTTCTCTATGAATAATTGCACAAACAGTAGTGAATGTGGGAATATCTGAATTCATAAGTATCTGTCTGTTTAAGTCTTCATATTCAGGATGAATACTGGCTAACAGTTGAAAGACACGATCATGCTCATCTCTCTTCATATATTCATCTATAGTTTGGGCTGGAGGATGATACTGACGAAGTTCGTCCCATTTTTTTTAAGGTTTCCAAGATGATCAGAAAAAGACTGAGAAGAGCCTTGCTCAACATGGGCAATCTCTTGTTGCTGTTCATAGATTCTAGAGGAATTATCAGCTTGTCCATACATGAGTCCCAATGCATCCCACAAAGATTTTGCCGTTTCAGAGTAAGCAAATATCTCATATATCTGAGGTTCCATGGAATTAAAAAGCCAAGTCATAACTTGGTTATCAGTAGCAAGCCATTCACCATATTTGGGATCAGCAATCTCAGGAGTTTTGGTCTGTCCATTAACATGCCCAATCTTAGAACGTCCTCCTAAGGCAACAGTTATTGCACGAGACCAGGTCAAAAAATTTCTTTCATTAAGTAAGGTGGAGGTAAGTCGACCAGTGGGTTCGTATGACACCTTTGAATCAGTCATGATGAACACTCTCACCCTTTCTTTCTTCACCTCTCTTCCTTTTTTTTTTTTCCTGTAATCAACAACTAAAGCAAAAGAAAACAAAAGAGCTTAAAAGCACGTGAAACCCAACACGTGAAACTCAAAGTCCTCTGTTTGGTTTCCCACTTTTCAAGCTTTTGTTTTTTTGGTAAACAAAACTCCAACAAAGGCCAAAACTCCAATAGAACCCCACGTGAAACCCAAAGTTCTTTTTGGATTTTTTTTGAGGAGGAAGTCGGAGAGAAAGATGCGATGAGATGGAGGAGATGGAAGCTCTAGGAAATTCGGAGGTACCTAGGGAATCGATCTTCCGCGTTTTGAAGCCTCCAGAGGTGCCTACCAATGGGGATAAATCTTATGCGGGAGTAGTGGGGAGTTTGTTGTTGCCTGAGATCGATTCCCTCCCTTCTCCTATACAAGCGGGTAAGTTTCGTAGGATTGTAATCCCGCAACAGGAATACGAGCTTCAACGAAATCAGTTCCGTTTTTCGTTGATTGGGCGAGCTAATTTTCGCATCACTACCATGGATGAATTGCGAGAGCTAGCTAGGGGTGCTTGGAAATTGTCTCAAGGGGTGATCTTACATTCATTGGGGAAAGGGTTTATCATCTTTCAGTTTCATAGTGAGGCAGATATGACTGAGGTGTGGCGCAGAGGTTTTTGGAATGTTGGAAAGCAATACATTCGTTTTCAACGATGGAGGCCGGATTTTAATATCCACTCTCCTCAACTAGCAGGTAAGTTGGTGTGGGTTCGTTTCCCTGATTTACCTCTTGAGTATTGGCATGAGAAAGTGCTTCTTTCTATAGAAAAATCTGTTGGGAGACCTGTTTCTCTTGATAGACGAACTCGTCTTGGTTCTATTGGTCATTATGCTCGAATTTTGGTTGAATTGGAGGTCGATGCTGTTCGAGTGAATGAGTTCAGATTGAGCGCCTTGAACCAGGAACTCTTCGAGTTTTTAGTTTTCTTCAAAAGGTAATTTTTGAGGATGATATTCTGTGGTGCTCACAGTGTAATCGAGAAGGCCACTTGGGTCTTCATTGTAGGTTTGCTTCAAACGATTCTGTGGATGGTTTGCAGGTTCAGCCCTCTATCGTTCCTGCAGAAAACCTCCCAAGAGATAATCCTATTGTGGATGGGATTCCTACTGACGGTGTGAGAGTGCAGACTCCAAGCTCACTCCAACATCAGATTCGTGTGGCTCTAGAGGTGGCGGGTTTGGAGGGCTCTATTTCATCCAATTAGGGTGCAGCAAATTCAATTTTAAATTTCAATTCAAATTTCAAATCTACAAGGTTGGTTCCCTCTGATGTGGTGATCGTGTCTAGCGAGAACTCTTCTCTTGATCTTTCTCTCTCTCAAAGTGATCCTTTTCAACTTCAAAAAATTTTAGATAAAGGCAAGAGTTCGATGTTGGTTAGTAATCTTTCAAAGAACGTAGTTACCTCTGTTGGTTCCACGACTAACCAACTTCCACCTAATTCGGCCACTAAGGATATTGGCTCTTTTGAACGGTTTGAAAAGCTTCATGAGAGGCCTTGTGGGGCCCTGCTGAATTCGGTTTGAGTGGAAGACTCTTCTACGGAACAGAATTCGGTTTATGTGGAAGACTTTTTTACGCAACAAAATTCGATTAGATTGGAAGAAACTGCATTGGACGTGAACTCTAGTTTGGAGCTTCAAGTGGGGTCATGCGGAACCCAATAGAATTTGAATAATTTTGAAGCAGCTTCTTTGGCCGTGGACTCTAGTTTTGAAATTCAAAATTCCTTAGATGCGGCAAAGTGTTTTAATCCAATTGGTAAACTTCCTTTGGGGAGTTCACTAGTGGGACCTACAGATAAGCTTGAAAGTGGTTCGGCCACTCCTTTTGAATTTCAAAAAGTGGTTGTTGCAGGTAAGAGTTCTATGCAAATTGGAAACCCTTCTTTGGAGTGTTCATTGGTGGGACCTGAAGTTGCAAATATTATTAGAAGTTCAGCCACTGAAGGAACTACGGAGGATGATTTGGACTATTGTGGGGCCGATCAGAATTCGGCCAGGCTGGAGAGTTCGGCCAATGATGAAACTTTGCAATTGAAAGTAGTTCTTCCACTTTCGTCTTTGTCTATATCAGTGCGGGCTGAAGGTTCTCCTTGTCGGAAACCTGGTCGTCCGAAGAAGAAGGCTCACGCAGTGAAGAAAGTAGTAACAAGTAAAAAGGTTTCTATAGCAGAGGAATTCAAGAAGGTAGATGCAGCTTTAGCGAAAGTATCCACAATGCATCAGAGCCTCCCATTGGGAGAGGATAGTGCTGTTATGTAACTATTGTTATGAAGCTTTTCTTAAAGATCTTGATTTGGATGCATCTAGACGTCCTACATTTCGTTTTTGATGACTTAGTTGTTGTCAATTATGAGTAGGAACCAGTGAGGAAGGGTGTATTGGGGGCAATTGTTGTTGCGGGTGAGCAAGGTAGGTACTAATTGTTGTATTTCTTTTCTTTTTCTAATTTTCGTTATAAAATGACCCTTTTACCGGAAAAAAATAACCAAAATGCCCTTTGGACAATATACCTTTCAATAAGTCCACCTACATCTCCATCCAATTTTGCTAATGTCATGCACAATTAATGCGCATGACGGTCAAGCCAGCCGTCTGATCTAATCGGACTGCTGGCTTCATCCTTCCATTAAAATATTGTAAACCCACATTTAATGCATGTTTTTTGCAAACGGTTCGGTCCAACGACAAACCAGCGGTTCGAGTGGGTTATGTACTAGTATTCCATACAAGTTTGGTTAATACGTTTTAAAAATATAACATAAATCATATACGTATATACAAATTAAAAATCGTCAAAACCAGCGGTTCAATTTTTCTTTTCAAAATGTTTTGAAAATACCCAAAACCCCTGTTCTTCACCCCGCCCAACTCATTTTACAATTTGGAGCTCTGAAACAAGTTGGAGAAGAAGAATAACAACAAGACCAAAGACGAACTTGCAGAGGAGAAACGCTTCCGTTGATCGCATCTTGGACAAGCTTCTGTTTCATTTCAAAATCAAAAGCCTAACAACTCTAAACACGGACCGCTGGTTTTGAAATTTTGGACGAACTTGCAGAGGGAGAAGACGAAGACGAACTTGGGGCTTGCAGCTTGACGAAGGCGAACTTGCAGGTTTAGTTGACGAAAACGAACTTGCAGAGCAGCTTTACGAGTTGAAACCAACAAATACATTTTCAAAATTTCAGCAATAGCAATACGTGAACTCGTGTTTCATTTCAAAATCAAAAGCCCCAACTTCTGTTCTAGGTCAACCTTGAATCCTCTTGTTCTAGGCGATATCCTTCAAATTCAAGTATCCATCATCTCTCCCAATCTCTTTTGTCTATGCTATTACATTTGATAGGATTCATATGGAAGTGCAATTCTTCGAAGGTGTGGTTTTGTGCCTTAGTGGAGGATTTTCAACGATGTTTGAGTTTCTGTTGTCATTCTTCAACCTTACAATCAAGTCGACTTCATGCCATCTGATACGGAGAAATTATGATCAGACCGGGTTCATACCTGGTCCGACCCTCGACCCCGGTCGAGACGGAAAGAACCGATTCGCTCCCGAGCAAACCGGATCCAGAAGATGGCTTGCTGAAGAAGAAAGCTTACTCGGCTGCAAGCGTGCCCTAATCCTACTTATGGATTAGGGTAATCACCCTAATGATGGTAGACTCGAATTGACGCCTGCGGATAATCATTATCGAAGGGATAAACATCGTATAACCTAAAGGTTATCCCAGGAGTCCTCTACTAGTCCAAACTAGTAGAAGTCTATTGCTCAACGGATCTCACTGATAAGATCCAACGACTACCCAAAGAAGGCTCAAGTGCATCCAACGAAGGAGATTCGAAGGTACACTCTATATAAACCTCACTACCATCAAGGTGAGGGGGATCGAAAAAAGAATACTATCTGAGACTCAGGTTCAGATACATACTGATAGACCTAAACTATCAGCGATCTACTATCTAGATCACCTTTCCCAGTTCTTCATTCCGTAGCTCTGCGCTTCTAGCAGAGCCATTTGTGATTAAGTTCATCAACTGACTTAGCCTTCGGAGGTGGACTCCTGACCCCAGCGGTCGGGCCACGTCTGACGCTTTCGTTTTGCAGGACATCACGTGGAGATCCAATGGCTGAGCAGATTTTGGACGCATCAATTGGCGCCGTCTGTGGGAAACGACTTGAAAAGCCATGGTGACTAGATCAGCAGCCGTAGCAGCTGCTGCACAACGCAATTCCGGTGTTCAGATACCTGGAGTGAATAATCCAGATATTCCCCAGGAAAGCCAAAATCCTATCGAGGTGGATGGTGGCCAGGGAGGACGTAATCCTCCTCCTGATACAATCCAAGATCAATTGGATCAGGTAAAGATTCAACTCTTGGAGGTGAGCCAAGCACTCCGCATGCTCATCAGACGAGTGGTTTTACCACAAGAGCCTGATCAGCGTGATTCAGGGAGACGTGCATTGCCACGTGACCAGAGACGGGCTGAAGACCAGAATATTGATCAGAATTTCCGTGAAGGAGACCGAGGACTTCGGAGGATCGATGATCAACCGAGGCGAGACGATCGGTTCGACAGACCGCAAGAGAGTACTACTGATTCAAACACAAGGTTGGATACAGGGGTAAGAACTCACTCACCCACTGTCAGAAGAACCGTTCATGATGATCGAGCAGTTCGTGACGAGAGGAATGCTCGGGAAGGACGGGCTGTTCGTGATAATCGAGTAGCACGGGATGATCGTGTTAATCGAGGTCGTGATCATATTGCTGAAGATCACCCGACCCAGATTGGTCAAGAATTGGCCAACATCAATGAGAAATTAGGGCAGTTGGCTAAGGGAAGAATAACTGAGGATATTTACTCGGTCATTCGGAAGACTCCCTTTGCTTGAGCCAATTGCGGGATATCGGTTTCCCCATAACTTCCGTTTGCCTACCTTCTCAATATTCGATGGCTCCGGAGATCCAACAGCTCACATCGGCTATTACCAACGCACCATGGCGGTTTCGGGTAATTCGATGAAATTTTATGCAGGGTTTTTGGTTCATCTCTAACTGGAGCAGCACAAAAGTGGTTTTCTAACCTCCCCTCTGGAAGGATCGTAAACTTTGACGAATTGGCGCGCCAATTCATAGGGCGATTCCAAAGTGGAATACAGGTCAAGAAAATGGAAGAAACCTTGTTTACTGTCAAACAAGGAAAGAGCGAATCGATCGAGAGAGTTTCGAAAAGATTCAACAAGGTGACGATGGAGATAGAATACTTGGATGAACAAGTAGCCAGAACTGCTCTATTCACGGGACTCACTAATTGGAAACTCCTGGAGTTATTACTACAGGATATGCCTGCGACTTATGCTGAGTTGGTACAGAGATGCCGAAGCAGGCTGAAGTCATGGAGATTCTAGATGCGCGCCAAGGAGATAATAAAGTCTCCAATAAGCAACAAAAGGCTCTGAGCGAAAGCGAAAGCCAAAGAAAAATGTTCGCGATCGGGTTGGAAAATCCCAGCCTTGGCGCCAAAGGTTCCCCGGTAAAAGTGAGTACACTCCATTGAATGCTGCTCGGGCTGATATTTTGAATATCCTCAAAAGAAAAAATATTTTAAAGTGGCCGCCTAAAATTCTTTTGAAACTCGGAGAGCAGTAGGATCAGGAAAAGTATTGCCAATTCCACAAGGACTATGGTCATTATACTAATGACTGTCGTCATCTGAAGGCAGATATTGAGAGATTGATATCTGAGGGACATCTGTCTAGTTTTGTTAGCAGGAGGAGGGAGGAGCCACGTGAGCCACGTGCGGCTGCTCCAAAGAGGGATCGTTCGGTTAGTTCGGAACAATCATGGGAGGCCCCGAAGTCTAAGAAGGGCAAGGAGGTGATTGAAGCTACTAGGTCACCGATCCTTACCATCTTCGGAGGACCAGAGCCCGAATCACTCCGGAGTCTGAAAACAAAATCCAAATTTGTTGGAACCGAAGAGACGCAGAAGCGGAAGAAGCTGAATGGTGAAGATTCTATCACCTTTAGCGAGGAAGACGAAAGAGACGTTTGTTTACCTCATGATGATGCTATAGTCATCAAGGTAGAGATTGCACGGCGGGAAGTGCATAGAGTTTTGATTGACACAGGGTCTGCAGCTGACCTAATTTCCTACGAAGTGTATCAAAAATTGAAGGTGGATCAGGACTTGATGAAACCTTCATCCACACATCTATATGGCTTTGTAGGGTCATCTGCAGTGGCGGAAGGATCGGTCCAGCTTGATTTATCCATTGGAAGTTTTCCTAAGGAAACAACTGTCCGAATCAATTTTTTGGTGGTTCGAGAACTACTAGCCTATAATATGATTCTCGGGCGACCATCTTTATCCAAGATAGGAGCTATTGTTTCAACAAAACACCTGAAGATAAAATTCCCGACTGATATGGGAATTGGTCAAGTCTCCTCTGACCAGAAGATCTCTCGACAGTGTTATGTTGCCTATTTAAAGGACAAGGAGAATCCGAGGAAGGTAACTGCCCTCCCCATAGAAGTTTGAAATGATCGGGAAGAGACAGAGATGCAAAGGCCCTAACCAGTGGAGAAGCTGGAGCAAATTCAGCTGTGTACCTAGGATAAGAAAAAGATTACTTATATCGGGTCTGAACAGCTGGAAGAGTTTAAAGATGAGTTGAAGTTATTTCTTCAACAGAATAAAGATGTATTCGCATGGTCTGCTGAGGACATGCCCGGAATCGATCGGGCCATTGCAGAGCACAAACTCGGATAGACCCTAAGGCGAAACCAGTGATACAGAAAAGAAGAAATTTCTCCATTGAAAAGTATGAAGCCGTTCGAAGCGAAGTTGAAAAACTTAAGAATTCTGGTTTCATAGAACTAATTGAGTGCCCAACTTGGTTGGCCAACGTGGTGATGGTGAAAAAGGCGAATGGGAAGTGGAGGATGTGTACAGACTACACGGATCTAAACAAAGCTTGCCCGAAAGATTGCTACCCGTTGCCTCAGATTGACCTCTTGATAGATGCGACTGCAAGATATGAAACTTTAAGTTTCATGGATGCCTACTCAGGGTATAATCAGATCCTTATGAATAAGGAGGATGAGAAGTATACGGCTTTCATGACTGATCGTGAGAGCTATTATTACAAGGTCATGCCTTTTGGCCTGAAGAATGCAGGAGCAACATATCAGAGGGTCGTCAACAAGATTTTCAAAGAGCTGATAGGAAAGAATGTTGAAGCTTATGTTGATGACATGCTAGTGAAAAGCTTTACAAAGACAAATCATATTGCAGATTTGACTGAGGTTTTCTTAGTACTAAGGAAACATCAAATGAAGCTAAACCCAGAAAAATGTGCCTTTGGAGTCTCCTCGGGCAAATTTTTGGGCTTCATGGTATCACAGAGGGGAATTGAGGCTAATCCTGCCAAAATACAAGCTCGATTGATATGGAGGCTCCCAAAACCGTTCGGGATGTACAAATGTTTGACAGGGAGAGTTGTTGCTTTAAATCGATTCATCTCCAAGTCCGGAGAAAAATGTTTGCCTTTCTTCAAGGCACTTAAAGACCTGAAGGGCGAGAAGGAAGCAAAGTGGACTGAAGAGTGCCGAAAGCTTTCGAGGAATTAAAAGAAGCACTTGGACAACCACCGATCCTGTCCGGACCGAGAGAAGGGGGAAATATTACAGCTATATCTAGCGACGTCCCTTTCGGCGGTCAGTGCAGTACTTGTTCGGGAGAAAGATAAAAAGCAGTGGCCGACTTACTATGTAAGCCACATGTTGTTAGATGCGGAGACGAGATATTCGCAGATTGAGAAGCAGGCTCTGGCTCTCATGATGGCCGCCAGGAAGCTAAGGCCATATTTTCAGGTTCATCCAATTGAGGTATTTACAACTTTTCCTCTTAGTAAAGTTCTTAACAAACCTGATTTGTCTGGAAGGATGGTGTCCTGGTCAGTTGAGCTCAGCGAGTTCCAAGTGAGTTTTAAGCCCAAAACTGCAATCAAGGCTCAGGCATTAGCCGACTTTGTAGTAGAAACTACTGCACCGGTGGAACCCACCATTGAGGATCCCATTATACCAACCACTTGGGAGGTATATGTGGACGGTTCGAGTAATAAAGATGGAGCAGGAGCTGGAATTCTATTAAAAAGCCCAGCAGGATTTAATATTCGATATGCTTTGAGATTCGCATTTGATGCAACTAATAACGAAGCAGAATATGAGGCTCTGATAGCAGGACTTCGGTTGTCAAAAGCATTAGCTATTGCAGACGTTACTATTTATAGTGACTCTCAGCTTATAGTCAACCAAGTCCAGGGGGAGTATGGCATTAAAGAACCACGCTTGCAAAAATATCGATAGTGCAGGCATTTCAAAACCAATTTCGGAATTTGAAGATATCTCAGATTTCGAGGAATGAAAATTCAGTGGCAGATGAGCTATCCCGACTAGCCAATGCCAAGGAAAAGAATCTAGACCCTTCGGTCTACATTGAAGAGATAACTTTTCCAAGTTATCATGAGAAAGAAATTTCTTATATTGAAGCGAACGTTCTTGGATGGATCCAATAATCGAGTATCTAAGGGATGACAAATTACCCGAGGATCCGGTAGAGGCAAGGTTGATCAAGATTCGATCAGCTAGATTTGTCATTCAGAATGGGAGACTATACAAAAGATCTTATACTGGACCCCTTATGAGATGTATAGGCCCCGAAGGAGCAAAATCAGCTTTGGCTGAGGTTCATGAAGGAATTTGTGGAGCTCACATGGATGGCCGAGCCCTGGCCCACAAAATTCTAAGACTTGGGTTATATTGGCCTAAGGTCCAAGAGGCTGCTATGGACTACGTTCGTCGATGTGGTAACTGTCAAATTCATGCTACAAGATCGAAGCGCCCGGCGGAAACTATGACTTCAATTCTAAATCCCATTCCCTTTGCAATGTGGGGAATTGATATCATGGTCAAATTCACCAAGGCATCAAAGCGGACGGGAATATCCGATAGTAGCAATTGATTACTTCACAAAATGGGTAGAAGCCGGAGCACCGGCGGCAATTACTGAGAAAAAAGTGGAGAAATTTGTGCTTGAATCAATCATATATCGCTTTGGGATTCCAAAGATTACTGTCACTAACCATGGTACTCAGTTCGACTGTCCACAATTTGAGCAATTCTGTGGAACATATATGATCGAGCATCGTATGTCCTCAGTGGCATACCCCCAAAGCAATGGACAGGTAGATGTTACTAACCGAACGTTACTGGAAGGAATAAAGAGAAGACTCGAAGCTGACAAAGCTTCTTGGGTCGAAGAACTTCATAATGTACTGTGGGCTTATAGAACTACGGTTCGAACACCCACAGGAGAAACTCCATTCAGGTTGGCATATGGATCCGAAGCATTGGCACCAGTGGAGATAATGGCAGGGACGTTACGGGATCGTGAGTTCGAGGAAAAAGCAAATGAACAAGGACTGCTTGATAGTCTTGATTTGTTGGACGAAGTTCGGGCAAAGGCAATAGCACGAACTCAACATTATCAAAGAAGGATAGCGTCTCATTATAATACTTGAGGAAGAATCGTCGGTACTTAGCCGGAGATTTGGTGTTGAGAAACACCCTAGCTTCCGACCCGCGTCACCAAAGAAACTTGGACCCTTCCTGGGAAGGACCTTATATGGTTGTGAAACCGGTCGGTTTAGGAGCTTACAGGCTGAAGAACGTCAATACCCAGAAAGAGTTGGATCGTTCGTGGAATGCTAGGCATCTCAAAAAGTTTTATCCTTGAGGATGATTTCAATTTTGTTCGCGATGTAATCATTTTCAACTCAATCAATGCAATTTTTGGCTTTCAACAAACTATCTTTTGATTGGGGGGCATCATACACCACATTCAAGAACAAGATCCAACTATAAGGCATCGGATGAAAATTCGTATGGGTCCTTCAACACTTATGGAAATTTTTCGAACTTTCTTAAGTCGAGGCATCGGATGAAAAGCCGAGTGAGTTCCTTTTGCAAGGCGTCGGTTTGAAACCCGAGTGAGTTCCTTCGAGACTTATTGAATTTTTGAATTATCCTTAAGTCAAGGCATCGGTTTAAAACCCGAGTGAGTTCCTTCTCAGACTTATTGTATTTCTCCGGAAATCCTTAAGTAAAGGCATCGGTTTAAAACCCGAGTGAGTTCCTTCTCGGACTTATTGTATTTCTCCGGAAATCCTTAAGTAAAGGCATTGTTTCAAACAACTAAGACCTAATGCAACGGCGATTCAAGTGGCTAGCAAAGTTCAAAGATAAAGTAATTTCTTATTTCTTCAAAAGATCCAAAGAGGCCAGTATCAAAACAATTACAAGAGTTGGATACAATCTTCGATCAAAGAAGAAAGTCATCATAGGTGACTGTTAAGAAGTTATACAAGATCGACGCGACTTTGCTAGAACAAACATATGAGTCAATCATTGGTGGGGAGTCAAGGAAAAGAAGAGAAGAAATGAGGATTACAAAAATATTTCGGAATGCATAAAATCCTCCGCAATTTCATACTCTTTGTCCAGCTTGTCCAAGAGAAGAATGGTCCTCGACCAAACTCGCATTCAGTACAAGCTCGTCATAATTGACTTCTTCCAGCGGAGAATAAACAGGAGAATCTTCCAAATATTGCATAATATCTGGATCGGAAGGTGGAGGATCAATCTTATCCTTGGTCCAGTCGGGAGGAGGAATACCCAGGTTGGTAAATACTTCAGGATGGCAAACAGCACTGTAGGGAGTCGTATCAAGATGAGGATCCTTCCTTAATATTGATTCCCATACTTCGTTCTCACCATCCCGGTACGCCTGCAAGTTATAAGCATTCAGCATATCAACAAAAGGCTTAGTGTGTAAATACTTGAAGACGCAGGCTCTGCGAACATCAGTTGGAAGGGATTCGAGCAAAGGAATGATAGCTTGCCTTTCAGGTAACGTTTCAGATCCTTTGGCTCATGACTTTCCAACTGTTCGTTCCAGTCGCCGGATCTTCTCCCTGGCATCATCCAAGTCCGACCGAAGACGACCAATCATCGAATTTTTTTCTCCCGCCACCTCCCAAGCTAGATTCCGAAGGCGAGCAATCTCAACATCTTTAGCTTCAGAGATTTCCCGAAGCCTAGAAACTTCATTGCTCAATCTATCGAGCCTAGAAACTGCTTCCACTTGGTTGTGGAAGTTAACAAAGAAGACTCCCGCAAACAACTTCCGAGTTAGCAAGGAGCAGAAAAGTAATTTTTCAGAATCGAGGATAATGAAGAAGACTTACATCACCAAGTGACTTCGTAAAGACTTCATCCGGAAGTTTGGAAAGAACTGCGCTCTCGGGAAGTCATTCAAGCAGCAAGTACACCATTCCAACGCTCCGTCAAACTCGTTTGACACTAATTCAAGGGAAGGATGAGAAGGATGAGCTACACCAAGAGAAGGATGAGCTTCATCACTTGTCACCCGACGGCGCTTCCTAGTGGCAAAATCCTCCAACTCGGAAGGCGAGGAGGAGGATGCCAAACAAGCACTAGAGTTAGAAATAGGAGCAGCACTGCTGGGGACCACACCTTCATCGACGCCAACATAGTTGCCTCGGATGCCCGAAGAGTCTCCTTTGGGGGTGCACCAACAAAGCTCACCAACGAGGAGCGCCGGCAATACCATCAGCAATGGAGTGATCAAGATCTTCCTGGGAAAGACGAGCGATCACTTAGGGCAAAGGAGGCGCAGGGACGGCAGCAACAGAAACTACATGAATCTAACTTGAAGATTCACCGGCAGTAGTCACCTTACGCTTGGAGGATTCACTAGCTGAAACCACCGCACTGGCCCCAACCACCACCGACGGAACGATTTTCTTGCAAGATTTTGCTCTGATAAAGTTCGGGTTGATCTTTGGAGCCACTATGCAAACAAAAAAAAAAAAACCAGCCGTATCAGTACAGAAATAAACGACAACAACAGGGGGGAAACCATAGTTTTCTATAACTTCTGACAAAACAACAAACTAAACCCCAAGTATAACTACTGTGCAGTTTACTCAAGGGGGAAGTGGGGAAAGAGATGAGTAATCAAAAAACTCACTTGTTCAGAAGTTGATAGAGCTGTTGTTGGAGTACGAGGAATACAGAAGCAGGCCGAAGGACGAAAGGTCGCTTGGCACTTTAGCAAATCTATCTTGCAGAAGTCAGGATAGATGGAGAGTACCCACGAAGGCTTTAAATAGCCTCAGGTACTAAGACGACGGTTGAAGACTAAGGACAACCGACGACCTAGATCGAAATGACGCTTCGAAATCCGCAGAAAGCAAGATCAACGGTCGGAGGGATGCCACATAGATACCTCCAATCGTTGCACCACCATTAAAATAACGGATGTATTTCCGATTCATTGGAAACAGTGAATGGTATACAAAGGCAGGAAAACGTTTGAACTTCGCAGAAGGGAAAACGTGCGGACTTGGCAATAAATGAAGTAGTGGGGAAGATTAATGCATCTTCCCGAAACGCATATTCACAATTTTTCTACAAGATTATTATTCGGCGAGGAATGAAAAGTAAAGTGATAAGTTTTATCATTAATACTTTGATATTCAAGGCAAGATTTCGGCAGGAGACGGGGAAATTTAGAGGCCAACATGAAAAAAGAAATGTCTATTCATTAAATTGAGGGTAAATCTTTACAAAAAGACAACTCCCTAAGCCTTTTCTTCATTGTTGCCCGAGGGACCCTGGTCGGGAGAACTTTTCTCAGGATCATGAGAAGAGCCTTCCTCAAGGGCGGCATCGGCTGAGTCCTCTACAACAACAACTTGAGACTCGGCTTGTGATTTCTCATCGGGAAGTGTCGGCTCGTCATTCAAGTATGCCTCATATTGAGGGTCAGCTGGAAAAGGATCATCTTATTCCTGAGCCCAGTCCGGGAGATCCATACCAACTTTCCCGAAGACCTCTTTGTGGCATACCTCACGAAAAGGAGCGGTGTCGAAGGCGGGGATCGATCCAAGGATTCGCTCCCAAACGTCGTTCTGCCCCATGCGATAAGCTTGAATGTTGTAGAGACCTAGCAGCTCGGAGAAAGGTACGCTTGTTCGGGTATTTCCGAATGCACTCCTTCCGAAGCTCTGGCTTTATATGCTCGGGCTTGCTAGGGATCGCCAACTTCAGATGTTCTTCGAGCTCCCTACTTTTGATTTCAAGGCTGTCACCAAACAACGTGGCAGCTGCTTTTTGCTTCCTGGCCTCGCGCTCGGCACAGCGGCGCGAATCTTCGACGCTTCGAGGGCTTCCTTGAGGGAGATCATTTCTTCCTCATGCTTTTTCTGCAACTCCACGGTAGCTGCAGTCAGCTGGTCTATTTAAGAATTGGCCTTGGCCAATTTCTCTTCACAAGTTTGCAGCAAGGAGCTGGTGCGACCAACCCGGCTCAATGCTTCCATGTGTTGATAAAAGCTCAACACATCATTCCTGGGGAGGCGGAAGATGTCAGAAGAAGTCATAAGAAATTATGAGAAAATAACTAAGCAAGAAGACCGGTACCTTGTAGATTGACTAACAAGGGAGGTGTCATCCAGGGCTTCAAACTCCTGGCGATCAGAAGGAGCAAGACTGAGGGAGCTCCATTCTCGCAGCTTTCTCGGGATCCCGAGTAACCCTGTCGGTCATCTTCAGGGTCCACTGGGGGGTGAAGACCTCCTCACCATCCGTCGAAGCTTTGGATTTCTTGTTGGAGGGAGCATCAATTGTGTCATGCCTCCTCTTGGTTCGGGCGGAGGAAGAGACATTAGACCTCTCCACCATCGGTTTCTTCCCTTTACCCGAAGCATCAGCTACAGGCCTGATATTCTTGATACCCCTATAAGGGGGTCGGGAGAGGGAAGAGAAGCCTCTTGATCTATGGTCAAGACCCTGGGCGATCGTTGCTCGGCTGTCACAACGGCCCTAGCGGCCTTCACCCGCAGGCTTTCGGGGTTCATTCCGGGGAGGCACCGCAAAGAAGAAGGACAAGAGTCGAAATTCAAAACATATCACTTCAGTCAAGTCAAAGGATGATGGTTAGAAGCTCACAATGAGCCAAGCCCCAAGATCGAAGGATGGAGTTATACTCCACTTCATATCCATGTATCTCTTGATACCACGGAATGGATTTGATCTTCCTGATGGCCGCCTCGTCTTCTCTGGATAAGGGAAGGCCCCGATTATTCTCGGAAGAAGAAGTAAACCTCCTCCAGGTGGTTGGGAAGTTAAGATCTGATGGAGGCGCTCGACAGAAAAAGTATCGTTCGCGCGCATCTTTTGTGGTTAGATGGGCAAGTTCCTTTGACAAGGATGTTGCCCCTCCAATCAAGTTCAGCCTTATTGCGTTTGGAAAGAAAAACCCATTCGGGAGGATGGGAGATAGAAAGAACATGAAAATGTACAAAGAGAGAAAGAGATGGCGTAATGCCAAGCTCAAAACACAAACCCAAGAAGTCGACGATGAGACGCAAGCTATTGGGGAGGAGCATTCCGGGACAAATGTTCCAGTGATTCAAAACTGTGGAGAACAAAGGATTAAAAAAGGGAAAGCGAACCCCGCTTTCCAGTGCATCTATATACAGAGAAAATTCACCCGAAAGGGATGAATCAACCCTCTCATCGGGTGGGGAGCCCTAACCCGATATGAGGAAGGAAGATCAAAATCTTGGACAGCTGAAAGAAGGGTTTCCTCATTGTAAATGGAGGGAACAGAGCCAGGTCCACCATTGGACCCGGAAGTTTGAGGCTGCCTAGAAGACTCGACAATCTTGGAAGATCCAGACTCGAGAGGGACAGGAGAAGTTTCGGTTTTTCTTTCAAAACCTTTTTGAGAAACTTCAGCGAACTCTTGCCAGAGGACAGTTAGGGTTTTGTTATCACTATCCGACTGTTCGGGAGCATGAGAGGCAAAAGCATCACTGCTATTACCAACAAGGGGAACTAAAGAAGCCCTATCGTCCGCCATTACTCGTTTCAGTAAACTACAAAAAGAAAAAGACCAAGAAACTTACCGATTCGAGTGGGATGGAAGCTTGAGAGCAGGAAGGCGCGAAGCAGACAACAAAGGTTCAAATTCAAGACAGGAAGAATGAAACCTACGAAGACAACGAACCGCTTTTAAAACTCCCGCACGAGTGTTCGAGAATCTGAACGATCGAGATTGATTCAAAATCAGCGATCAAGATTGAAAGACGTTTTGAAAGTTTGAACTCACGAATCCGAAATAGGTGTTCTGAAACCGTCGCTTGGATGACGTGAGCCACGACAGATCAACTGCAAGGAGATATGTGGCCTTACGCTCACAACGCTCGAGGAAAAGTGACCACCGCATTAAATGTGATATGACATTTAATGAAGCACGCAGAGATTATCATCTGACGACGAACCCAGTTAAAAACCAAGCCCTCGGGATCGACCGAACGCTTGGTCTCGGGGGCTTAGTGATACGGAGAAATTATGATCAGACCGGGTTCATACCTGGTCCGACCCTCGACCCCGGTCAAGACGGAAAGAACCGATTCGCTCCCGAGCAAACCGGATCCAGAAGATGGCTTGCTGAAGAAGAAAGCTTACTCGGCTGCAAGCATGCCCTAATCCTACTTATGGATTAGGGTAATCACCCTAATGATGGCAGACTCGAATTGACGGCTGCGGATAATCATTATCGAAGGGATAAACATCGTATAACCTAAAGGTTATCCCAGGAGTCCTCTACTAGTCCAAACTAGTAGAAGTCTATTGCTCAACGGATCTCACTGATAAGATCCAACGACTACCCGAAGAAGGCTCAAGTGCATCCAACGAAGGAGATTCGAAGGTACACTCTATATAAACCTCACTACCATCAAGGTGAGGGGGATCGAAAAAAGAATACTATCTGAGACTCAGGTTCAGATACATACTGATAGACCTAAACTATCAGCGATCTGCTATCTAGATCACCTTTCCTAGTTCTTCATTCCGTAGCTCTGCACTTCTAGCAGAGCCGTTTGTGATTAAGTTCATCAACTGACTTAGCCTTCGAAGGTGGACTCCCGACCCCAGCGGTCGGGCCACGTCTGACGCTTTCGTTTTGCAGGACATCACGTGGAGATCCAACGGCTGAGCAGATTTTGGACACATCACCATCAATCATAACTGGTGTTCTTGGTTGGATTGGCTAATGTTTCCCTGCATTTCCTTGTTTGAGATTAGATGGTTTGGTTCTAAATCTGATAAATTCCTTGGGTTTCCGCATCCTTATTTTTATTCTTCGTTTTCTCAAATCCGCCTGATCTTGGCTGTATCTTGAAAGAGTGAAATCTGATTTTCTTTTTGGACTATTTTTTATCAGTCAGTCATTCTATTTCTTCCATTGTAGGGTCCAGTATTTTGGGTTTTATAATGATTATTTGGTCCAATATATGGGAAATAGAAATACTACCCCTCACCTCATGCCGTGAATACACACACAAATTTTTTCTGCCTTCTAGAATGCTTAACTTCAAAGATGGTACATAAAGTGCTTCTATTAGCCTATCTTTTTCTCTATATGAGTTTGCCACTTCTAGAGCTCTCGCATTAGTTATATGATTATGGTGGAAAAAGAAGAGCAGAATGGTCCTCTGCTTCCCTGTTCTCTCAAATTTGTTTCAATTTTGAAACCTGCATAATTCATTCTGGATTATAAAAACTCCAGCTGGGTTTTGTTTGAGACTATGTGAGCATTATAATGGAATTTCCAAATCACAATAACCCAAAATAGGGTTGTAATTGCTGATGTTGGGTTCTAAAAGTTCTTTCCATTTTACTTTTTCGATTGTTTTGTGATTTTTCAACGTGGATTTGTTTTGTTTGTTTTTATTTTATTGAAAAGAAACCAAATTATTTTCTACAAGTTGCAGGTGATTCTGTTTCATTCTACTGACTTTTCCAGCATACTTTGTTTCCAGCATACTATGTGGATTTGAGTTTTTTACCTAAGTTTAAGCAGTGTCAGTGTCTTTGTTGAGTCGATTACGGTGTTGTTTTTCTTAAATTTTCTTTGTGGTTTTTAAGATTTGCTAATTGACTATGACTTGTGCTTGAATTAGTCTGAAATTTTCCATTTCACTCCCACAAAGCCACAAATAGTTAGGACTTTATCCTGCACTCCTTCTATGATGAAGTTTGGTGTAATGGAACTGATGCATTACGGTTGTCTAATCAAGCTTATTGGTATTTGGAAGATTTTATTTTGGCATCTGGATAGATTCTATAGTCTTTGGTCTTGTTTTGTTCTATTATCAGTTGTTTTCAAGTATTTTGTAGCAGTTATGCTTGGCAAACAGTTTTTTTTTTTTTTTTGGGGGGGGAGTGGGATAAATGGTTTGGCATACAGGATTGGTCTCCATGGATCTTCTTTTCTCTTTTTTCTGTTGATTATGAAGTTAGTTTTTACTGAAGCTTTAAAACTAACTGTTCAATTTCAAATCTGCTTCAGTGCTAACTATCTGGTTTCTGTTCTGAACTTTCTTGTGGTTTCAATAGTTGGTTTTTGTTTTGATTTATTAGAGTCCTATTGTGAGTTTGATGTCAAACGATACTGTTTTAAGATTAGATGCGATTCTCTTGCAGCATATTAATCATATATCATTGTTGAAAGTTGTTGGTTTTTGATACTCTTAATTGTGGGTTTGAATTCCACATGAATAATTGGTAATCACTTAATAACTTCTAATAGTTTGTTTCAAATAACCCTATTCTTAGTGGGATAACCTTATTAACTTTCAGATTAGTCCATTGGATCAAACTCATCTTTTGAAGTCTTGTAGTAGACAACTAAAGTGGCATCAAATCAACATTATTTCCCGATATAACACATTGTCCATTATTTCAAATCTGACCAGCCCTAGATCTTTCCTTATCTTATTCTGTTGTTTTTATTAAGTTTGTTGCTGAACTGAAAGTTGGTCTTGAAGAGTCCTTACAGCCATTATCAAGGATAGTATTCTTCAATTTTTCTTCTGTCAAGCGCAATTAGTGCGCTTGACGGTCAAGCCAACCGTTCGATCTAATCAGACGGCTAGCATCATCCTTCCATTAAAATAATAAAAAACCCATGTGATTCCCAGTTTTTGCTGACGGTTCGGTCCAAAGCCTTTAGGCGGTTTGAGAGTTGCTTTAAACCGGTAATATTGATAGTGTATATGTATTCGTATAGGTATTCCATAAAATTATAAATAGGTTTTATAAAACAACATACATACTTTTATAAAATACGTTTTATAAAATACGATTTGAAAACCACAAATAATTTTTCAATTTTGAATCACAAAAGCAGTAAGCAGTAAGGCTCGTTTTCATTTCAAAATCAAAAACCCTCATCAACGTTTTTTAGGTTGCAGAGGAGAAGACGAAGACGAAGCTTGACGGACCTTGAAGCAGCATCCTAGTTTTGATCATTTCCAATTTGGTTCTAGCGTTCTTGAAGATTCCAAAGTTCTTGAAGAAGAAGAAGCAAACCGTAAAGCTTCAGTCTTTGATTTTGAATTTTTTCCGATCGAAGGAGAAGAAGAATCTTGAAGCAGAAGAACCGAAGCCAACTGAAGCCCTAGTTTGAGTGAGATAAGGTTCCTGCGTCCTGGTCCTGCGCTTTGAAGAAGAAGAAACCCTCAAAATCCCTCAAATTCTTAACCTTCTATGATAAACCCACAACAACACTTCGTTATTCTTCTTTGTCTCTCTTCTTCAGATAACTGACTTCAGTTAAGAGGTAACATTTCAACTACATTACTTTTTGTAATAGCTACCAAGTGATTTGTTCCCAAAGTCTGTTGTACAGGTTGGTTTTGTTGAACACAATAGCTTGAGTCTGGCTTTTTATTTTACTAAAAGTAAATAAAAAGTGATTTGTACAAGTTGGCTTTTTATCTTCAAAGACAAACTTCATTGTTACTTAAAACTAATTACCCTTTTTCTTCCTTGTTCTATGCATCTTATTTGCATTTCATGATCTCCTTGATTACTTCAAAAAAAAAAAAAAAAAACCCCGCTTTCCTTTTCTAAATTTCGTTTGTTTCTCAAATTCTATGGCATAGCCCATTTTGATTTCATCTCTCAGACTTCTGGTCAGTAATCACCACCATTGTTTGTTTATTAACATGTTATACATCATTCGCTTGTTTCCTTCTTTTTCGTTGATCCTATAACCTCCTAAAGCATGCTAACCTACTGCCAAACAAATCATAATCAACCTCAAATCGACATGTATTTTATCACTGGTCCATATACTTGTTCAACATTTCAGGGTTTTGATTTTTTTGATTTTTTATTTTCCAATGATTAGTAGTTCTTTCAATGGTGATAGTAGTTGGTTGTAATTAGAAAGCATGATCTCTATTCTCAAAGTCATGGTTATATGCATAGTTTGTATAAACTTTGTGGAAGTAGTGGTGAAGAAACAATATGGTTGGTTCTGGGTTTGTCCTAATGGTGGTGAAGAGTGTAATTACAGACATGCTCTTCCTCCTAGATATGTATTAAAATGTCAAATGAAAGCTTTGTTAGAGGAAGAGGCTGAGAAGATATTGATTGAGGAAGAGATAGAGAATCAAGTAGATGGAATTTTCTTTCTGCCACTAGTTGTACTGTTCTATCCTAAAATTTGGATTTCAGTAAAGTAGTTCAATACTAGTGTGATATTTTGGTAGCAGCGTTCAAAAGTATGCTTGACCACTCCCTCTTGGAAACCTTACATATTTTTTTGGTGTCTTATTAAGCTCCAAGGGATCGAGTTGAGAAACAATAGAAATCTCTTGTTCAATACCTTTTGTTTTTTTTGATGCTATGAATCTTTTAAAGTTGCAACTCCATACCAACCAAGGTTGAGTTGGATCCTGGCGGAGGTTGAGTTTGATATTATGAAGGTTCAATACCTTGAGTTTTGGCTCAAGTTTTGCCACCAATATTTATATGGCTTCCGTTCACTCTAACCATTTATGTATAAGCTAGTCATGTGAATGAAAAGTTGAAATGCGCTCTCAGATTCTAAGCCTGACATTGTACTTTGAAAATGGAATTTGATTTCTACTTTGAGGTAAATTTTGTTGGAGAACAGGGGGATAATACTTCTGTTGCTGTGGCTATTTGCTCTATCATGAGTGCAATATTATCTGACAGAAGCTTCTGTAACAACCCCCGTATTTCTAACCCGAGATTCGTATTTCAGGTCCGAGAACCTGAAGGTCTAGTCGGGTAAACTTGTGGAGTGTCCAGATCGAAGTCCATGATCCATACCCTGAACCCATCGATCTGGATCCCTTGTCTGAAGAGCCTGCCTTGCTTGGTAGTTGGATTACCGGAAGCCAAGTGTTGTTCGGAGATGTCCGGAATGAAGGTAATATCTCCCCCATCTCTTCTTTAGGGCTAGGTTATCCTTGGATATCAACCCCCTAGCAAATGCACCCTTGTATGGTAAATTACATGGGGGCAGTTGCTAGTGGCGGTCGATCAAACCAATCGACCGCCCGGTCTGTTTTCGGGGTTTTGCCTTATTTTGCCCCCTGACTTCTATAAAAGGTAACCCTCGTCCAAGTAACGAATATTTTATTCGTGGTTGCTAATTTTGGAGGTTAGATGGCTGCGGAGAAGCTCCGAAAGTAGATCTGAAGTGCTGGCAGTGACCTGGAGATCAGTCCTTCCCTTTTTCTGGCTTTCTGAAGTGAGGTATTGATTTCAACCTTTACTCTTCACCCTCTATGCCCATTATTTTTATTGTTAACCCATCCCCTCATCATGATGGTCACTCTCTTTGATTTATGGTAACTCTCTTTCCAATCTACTTGATGAGATTCTTCCGTAAACGAAACCCTGCTTTCGTGAGAAGGAGAATCCAGTCAAGGGGAGAGTTCTGGGTAACCCAATGATGGTTTTTGTTAGAATTGCTTCACCCTTTGGCTTGGGGAGTACTAGATTCGAGATTTAGGTCATGATCACTCGTAATCCGGATTGAAAACGGGTGATCAGAAGCTTGAGTTTCGGATTGAAACTCTCTGTTTTTGGGGCGGTCACTAGTGGCGGTTGCTAAACTTAAGCAACCGGCCTAAGCGACCGGCCGGTAAATAGTGACCAAATGACTTCCAGTTTTGATCCACCTTGATTCAATTCACTTATATATTATTGTAACACTGTGTTTAGGTATTCTCTGTTTGAAGAGAGAGTCTTGTAATAGTTAACGGATCTCTTTTTACGGACAATGTACTTATATGCAGGTAAGGACTTTCATTCCTATCTTTATGTATAGACTTGAACATGCTAGTCCAGTGTCTATTAGAAGTAGTGATTCTTTATACATGCTACTGTAGTCATGTTTTATATGTACTAATCTTGATATATTACTGCTGTTTGTCTTGTTTACTTATATACTTTGATGATTATGGATGTTATGTACTGATGATGGTTAGTATATGGTTCTGATAGATGAGGTATTCCTTTGGGATATCTTGGCTTGGGATATTAGAAGGCTATGGTATGGGACACATGCCTGCTGATGTCTCCAGCACTGTCATGATCATTGGATGACATTCTTAGGTAGAGTCTAGAATTGCATGGTTAGGTGCCCCACATGCTACTACCCTTTCGGTAGGGGAATTGAAACCGAGTGACCCGTGATGATAGTGATGTGACGTTGGTCCACTGTTACTCATGCAATGGTAGGGTTGCATATGTTAGGGTTGGACTCATGGACGTCCAAGGAACGGACCGGGTGTCGTGAGTAGTCATGAGAGCATCCGCCCCAATAATATATGGATGACCATAGGGTTAAGGAGTGGAGTCCAATAGCAGTAGCCAGTCCGTGAGGATTCTCATTCCTAGGTTGCGAAGGATACTGAACCGAGTTGGTTGGTGCCATAGGGGATGTATCTGGACTTCATGTAGACATGTTACCAGTATGACCTTGCATTGGATTAGAAACCCCGACATGCGCCAGTTTCATTACCAATGGTCGTGGTAAGAGAGTGTTGACTTAACCCCATCCATGATTGGTGAGCCAGGTGTGGACTTTTCCTTTTGCCCAGGATCCCTACAGAGGTAACCAGTCCTTGCCGGATCAGAGTGACTAGACCTACCCAGAGGAGGGCTGGTGTATATCTTAAAGCATGTCAGCTATTAGAGACCTGCATAGTTAGAAATCATAGTGTCATTCATACTTTGTATTCATTCATACCATTTATGCATATATGCTTTGTTGGATAATTGATGGGAATTATGATTGTTTCTTACTGAGTTCTTTAGAACTCACTCCTTTATTGTTGTATATGTTTATTAGCCTGCACAAAAGAAGGAATTGTACAGGAAGATGGATTGGTTTCCTATGAAGGAACCATCCCGTATGAGAGGATGTGGCACCGTCAGTGGCAAATGGAGATAGCATGTGCGGGAGCTCCTGCGGGTGCATGGAGTGCACTTATCGCACCTATTGATGGTCAGAGACGGAAGGTGGTTAGACAGTTCGCTCAGCTAATGGAGAAGAACTAGAGGACACCTTATCTTGAAATTCATGAAAAACACTATTTAAATTTAGAAAAGGAAACTGGAAAGAAATTGATATAATTCTTTTGATTACTTCCGCTGAACTCTTATTCATTTTTATTCATTATTTCTTTCCTTTATTATTGTTATTGGAGTATTTGGATTCCTGTAATTCTTTTTATTCATTTATTGAATAATTGTTGCTCTTGATTATCTTTATTTGTATTTAATATTGTTGATAGACTAAAACCGTGGATCCTATGGCGGATCACTCCCACGGGTTGTCGGGCGGGTAACTGAGACCGGCGGGTGGGGTGTGACAGCTTCACTCTTTTTACAATTGAAATATTTATCTGTTCTAATTTGTTGGTTTCCTATGACATGTTTTCTGCATTTAATATGGAGCTGTTTTAGCCTTGGCTTATTAAAACATTTCGTGTAACTTAATTTAGAAAACATCTCATTTTTATGGTATGCTGTAATTTTTGTTCAGCTCTTCTTTGTGATATACATCCAAACTACCAAAGATTGTGAGAATACCGATATTGAAAGAGAAATGCAATGAACAAAGTAGAAGTGAAGGTCCCATTAATAAAAACAAACATCAAATTAAGAGAACCCATCCAGTAGAAAAGAATTTTAAGGAATAAGACGACAAGATCAATTAAGTCATTAACAAAGAAACAAGAGTTTCACATTTATGATCAGTTCATATATTAAGAGATGAACAAGTGACTTGCAACACAAACCAACCTTCTTCATTTCATGAAAGGTATTGACAACATGACCACCAGCCTATGATTCCAATGTTGAGACTGAAACAGCTTGAATGTTAGGAATGAGTTTTCTAATAGAATCAGGAGCAAGTGAACCCTTAACCACCATTCTAATTCTAGTTTGGTAGTTCCCTTGGTGGAAAAATAGAGCAGGTGGGCTGATGATTTGCTCTTTACTCTTTTGGTACGTAGGTTTGCCCAATCCACATTAGATTTCAAGCTAGTGTGGTTAATTAATTAGCATTTTGATTTTTCTTGTTTAGAACTTGGGATATTGCTCTATTTCACTTCATTCTTATTAAAGTTGGAATGTTTTTTATATTGCATTCCTGCAGCAGCTTTTATAATACTTTTTTGTCAAAAAAATCTTTTCACGCTTATTCTAAATCTTTTGTGGATCATTCTAAATCTTTTGTTTTCTTAGGTTGGTGGACCTTACTGGGATATACCACTAGGTAGAAAGAATTCCATAAGTGCAAGCTACAGCCTTGCTGTCTCAAACATTCCCACAACTGATCAAGGTCTTCTTACTCTCGTTGCAAAGTTCATAGACCAAGGAGTCTCAGTCACTGATATGGTTGCTCTTGTCGGTAAGTAAGGTTCTCATGTGGTGCTTAAAGAAACCCCATAATAGAAATGGAATTTTGATTGTCTCTCTTGCAATTTGCAGGGAGAGGTTTATGAAGCAGCAGGTTGTAATTCATTGAACAAGACTTTGGAACAAAGCTGCAAACCTACTGTGGTTTACAAACTTTTGGCAAAAGTTGCATCAAGAACAATCGCTTCTCTCTTGGCAAATCAGGTTTTCCTCTCACTTTGTCTGGTGTGTGGAAAGAAGGGAATATTCCATTCTATAGTGGTCATCTAGAGCCTCTTCCTGCAAGAACTTCCCTCTTTCTACAGTTTTAAGGAATGATACTTCGTTGCTCCTGGCCTAGACTTGGATGATTCATTTTTCAGTGTTCTCGTTCATATTACCTTGTCTGAAATTTGGATTCAAATTTGTATATGTGGGACTTCAACGGATAAAAACCCTCCTCGCTCTGTTTAATATGTAATTAGATATTGAAATTTCCAATTCTAATTTTCTTCTTTCAAGTTTCACTTTTTATTTTGGTTTTCTGGTTGAAATTGATTTGAGACCCAATTCCTGTCGATGCATTGCTTTATATTTTAGTAGAGAGTACATTAGACATGAACCATTTGATTTAGTGACTTTAAAAATTCATTTCTATGTGGGTCTTAAAGATGTTTGTTCCCCAGTTTTGCCAATTTGATTTCTTCCTTCTATTTTTCCTATAATTTGTTTACCGTAGTGGGTCGTTCTATTTTGTGACCTTAGGAAGATGGCAATCCTTTCATGCTTAGAATGCTCGTCTTCTCTCTTTAATGTCATCTCATCCTTAGAATTATTATTTTTTTGTTATACTTTACTTTCATTGTCATAATATGTTGTTTATCTAATATGTTTTTTGATCTGTGCAGCAATTACAGTTCTACTACTGAAATGGCTCCTAAGGCTGCAGATAAGGGAAGGGCGAAGGATAAGGGAAAGAGAAAAGAAGTTGTAGAAGATGACGCCCATTGGTTTAATGATGATCATCCCCAATGCGATCCCAAAAGGTTAAAGAAGCAACCTATAGAAGAAGGAAGGGATGTAGACATTCCTTTGTTCGAGGGTGTAGGTGTAGCAGCAAGATTTAGACAGATTGGGTGGGAAAAAATACTTAAGGTAAATACCAAGTGTTATGAGGAGCTAGTGAAAGTTTTTTTATAAAAATTTGTTGTTCGATGATAAGGGGGAAAACATTGTAGCCATCACCAGAGTTAAAGGGGTGGAAATTGGGTTAGATATTCCTACGCTAGGTCAGATTCTTCAACTCTCAACTGCAAGACATTGTGTTTTCTGGGAGCCTAGGAAGAAGTTCAACGAGCTGATTGATGTGGATGCGACATATAGGGATATAATGGTGAATTATACGGGTGACACCAGGCACGTCAAGGTCAAGCAGCTGAAACCTATTCCCCACACCATTGCATACATCGTGCAACACAATTTTGTTCCTTGCAGTGGTCACCATGAAAGCCTAACTTCATTTGAAGCTTATGTGACCTATTGTGTTCATACAACAAGGCCTCTGAACCTACCCTACATCATTCTTAGAATGATGCAGTATGCGAGAACGACACCTAATCGTGCTCTCCCGTACGGTAAATTCCTGACACACATTTTTACTTATTATGGAGTTGATCTGACAGGGAGGATTGTGAAGCGGGGAAGAAGAAGAAGAAGAACAATGATGCTAAAATATCTGCCACTAATTTTCATTTAGGATAACAAGTGGCAGATGTAGGAGCAGAGGGTGCAGATGTAGGAGCACAGGTTGCTGAGGGCTTTGAACACCAGGAGAATGATAGATTGTCAAAAGTTGAGGAACAAATTGCGCGATTCAGGGGTGTACGGTATATGTGTCGGCGCTTAGATCAAATTGCAGAAAAGATGCAGCTTCCGGAGCTTTCAGAGCACTCAAAGTCTTCATCAGAATTTGAGTAGCTTGAGTTGCTGATTTATTAAATGTCATGTGAATGTTATTTGGAGGGCTTGGAACAATTGGGTGAAGAATGTGTAATTAAGGGGTTTTGAACAATTTTTGTGGACAATTTCTATTCTTTCTTATCTTTTGTTATTTGACTATGGATGTGTTAAATAGATTTACAATATCAGTGATTGGTTTTATTTGGTGAACAATTTGTATGTGATTTATTTCTTATCTTTTGTTATTTGAGTATGTGTTAATGACTATGAATAGAATCGACTGGAGAAAAAGGATCCTTCTAGTTGATCCCATTTGTTTGGTAAAACAAATACTGAGTTTTATGAATCTTTTCTATTCATATTGCCCTTGAACTAACTATTGTCTCCTTTTGTCTTTATAGGATATCGAAATCACGGTTTAGGAAAATAGGCTGTGGATGCTGCGGTGCCAATCTGGAAAGAGGACTGGGAAAGGGGCTATAAGAATAGCTATGTACTTTTGGCAGCCATTCTTTGCATTTGTTTTGCTTGGTGCTCAGAACTAAATGTTTTTGGTTCACATGCATTGTTTGTTTTGTAAGTTGGTATTTTGTGGTTGAGAAAGGTGATGTTGTCAACCTAGTACAATTGCATGCGCATCACACCGTTGTCTTGTACAATATCGTCCTCCAAATTTTTGTTATAACACAATCAGTTTCCAGTGAGGAAAAAGGAGGGCTTTGATTCAGTATTGTTGAGAGATAGAATTCATACTGATAAACTAACTTGTTTTTGGTTTGCGGGTGCCCAGGGGGTGTGGGACAGAGGTTGAGGTTCTCAGCAATGGTTGTCCTTTGAGAAAGAAAAGTTGAGTTAACCTATTAGAAATAAGATTAACTTATGATATATCTTTCTTTTTTTCCTTGATTGGCCATAAATGAAAGAGATAAAAATGGTGTACCCAATGTGTGAGGTTCCCACCACTGCTAGGTCTGAGGAGTGTCATAATGTATGCAGCCTTGGCGTTGCTTTCGTAGAGAGATTGTTTCGTACAGAGCATTGCTGTGAATGGGCAAATACTTCCCATTGATCCAGCAGTGTTTGGAACATCAGGCAACCAAGGAACAATAATTGATTCTGGAACAACTTTGGCATATCTTGTAGGAGGAGCTTATGACCCGTTTGTCGGTGCGATGTAGTTATAGTGGTAATAGTTTCTCGGATCTTTAGTTTACTTCAATATGAGCTTACTCTTGTGATAGGCTCTTTAAACATGTTATAAAAATGCATTCTTTTTTCTCAGTTATTCCTCGAAGTCTTCGACATCTTTGAAAGGTCTAGAAGTTTTCTCATATAATAGAATAATATTCTACCTCTGAAGTACATTTTCTTCTTGCTCTGCAGATAAGTAACACAGTTTCTCAATCTGTCCGTCCCTTATATTCCAAAGGAACTCCATGTTACCTCATCCCCAATAGGTTTTATCTCTAGTACTTGTTTTCTGTCAAAACTTTTCATTATGTGACATAACCAAGCAGTGGTCTGGACCTCTAGATGCTGCTGTATTCATTGTTTATACAAAACTAAAGAATAAAAATAAATATGGTCATTTGTTTGACAAATATGTGTTATAGAGACAAGCTAGTTCGTGCCCCCTGCTCTATAGATTGAACTAAAGTTACTTGTGTAAGCACATGTAGAAACATCTTATACTCAATTTACCAACCCCTTCAGGCAAACAAGAAGACCATCAAATGCATTTAGCCATTGCTTAGGCTACAAATAGGGCTATTGCTTTGATGTTCTGACAGCATACTACTTAGACTAACATTTGAATGTATTCTTCTGGGTTCAGTGTTGAAGAAATATTTCCTTTCGTCACTTTCAACTTTGAGGGTGGGGCAACTATGGTTCTCAGAGCAGTGGAATATCTTGTACAAGATTGTTCAAGTTGCGAGTCTTTCAACTTGTCCACTTTCCTGTTTTTTAGTTTTAGATGCTTCTGAGTAAGTATCTCAATTATTTTACTTTTGCTATTGGAAAGGCTTGGCTAGATTCAATGAACTTTGTTGTGACAGGATGGTACTGAATTATGGTTCATTGGCTTTCAAAGAGTGTTAGATATCTCGATGACAATTTTAGGAGGTATGATCCCAGACCAAAAGTTGTTATCGTTTAATCGGGCAGCCCAAACCAAAAGAAAAGAGAAGAACAATATTATGGCCCCTCCGCCTGCATCGAAGGTCATCTCCACTGCCCCCAAGGGTAACCTGAAGGTTCGACAAGAATTTGCTGCTAAGGGGAAGGAACCTGTTGACATCACTGAATCTACCCAGGACGACGTCAATTTGGCAAAGAGGAAGAAAGACTAGGCGGATGACACTGCTTCAAAAAAGGGCAGGGTCGAGCAGGGAAATGTGTACATCCCCCGTGGAAATTGTGGGTTAAGAATCTGGTCTCCCGTGATGTTGACTTAGCAGTTGAATGTGCCACCAATGCTTGAAAAACCTGAGGCTATGGAGGAGAATAAGGTCTCCCAGATTACGTCATTGATCCCATTGCAAGCCCTAAGAACCCGCCCAACCATGAGGCCCAACAATGAAACACCTGTTTTCGTTTTCTTAATTTTTTTTTTTTGTTCCGACTGCATCCAGTACTTTCTTCTTCTTATTCTTCTTCTTTTTGTGTAAGGGTTGGCCCCCTATGGTCTTTATCAACAAAATCTCTCTTTTGTATCTAATATTGTCCAACATATTGATCTAACAAATGCTTTCGAATTGACAAGCATTGTCTGATTTAGCAAACTCGTTCGAATCGTAAGAGACTTTCAGCTCTAAGTACTTTAGCATGATTATTTCCCCCATTTCTGCGAATCTTTTGTTAAGCAAAAGGGCGTGGCCAAATATGGGAAGTGCAGGAGGCCTGTTGGGGGATTGATCACCTTAGAATTCACCAAGACAAAAGGAGAGTAGAAGAATGAACCATAGATACATTGGAATAGTGACAAGTCTTAACACAAGATTAAACGTAATGAGATAGCTTGGTTGAGTTTCTCTCCACAAACGTTAGGAGGAACTACATTTAAGGAGCTTGGGGTTTGTTATAGGTTGAACTCATTTTTGGAAATTCTAGTGCATGGAATTGACGAAACTGTGCAAAAAAAGTTGGTGACTACCTCATCTGATTTCAGAACAGATCACCTTTCTTTTCTATTTTAATTGCAATAAAAATCTATAAACCAAAGAATTGAATCTATAGATTAGAATGATTCATGTAGTTTTCTTTCAATGGAAATAAAGCATGAATGCAGTTGTGAAACCGAATTCATGAATGCGGTGTGTTATTGTTTCAAACGCATGAACGAGGAAATGGAAATATTTTTAAACTTGGTAAAACGGAATGGTTCCGTTCTGAAGCTACTTGAAATGGAACCATTCCGTTTCATGAGCCTGATAACATTGATGAAATGGGGTGGTTCCGTTTAAAAATGAACCATTCCGTTTTTGTCTCCGTGATCACTCTGATGAAACGGGGTGGTTCTGTTTAAAAAGGAACCATTCAGCTTCGTCTCTGTGATCACTCTGATGAAACTAGAGACGAAACGGAGTGGTTCTGTTCAAAAGGGAACCATTCCGTTTCGTCTCTATGATCACTCTAATTAAACGGGGTGGTTCCATTTAAAAAAGAACCATTCCGTTTCGTCTCTGTTATCACTCTGATGAAACAGGGATGGTTCTGTTTAAAAAGGAACCATTCCGTTTCGTCTCTGTGATCACTCTGATGAAACGGGATGGTTGTGTTTAAAAAGGAACCATTCCGTTTCGTCTCTGTGATCACTCTGATGAAACGGGATGGTTCACTTTAAAAAGGAACCATTTCATTTCGTCTCTGGTGATCACTCGATGAAATGGGATGGTTCCCTTTAAAAAGGAACCATTCTATTTCGTCTTTGTGATCACTCTGATTGAAACGGAGTGGTTCCATTTAAAAGGGAACCATTCCGTTTCGTCTCTATGATCACTCTGATGAAACGGGGTGGTTCCTTTTAAAAAGGAACCATTCCGTTTCGTCTCTGTGATCAGTCTGATGAAACGGAGTGGTTCCGTTTAGAAGGGAACCATTCCGTTTCGTCTCTGTGATCACTCTGATGAAACGGGTTTTGGAACCATTCCGTTTTGTCTCTGTGATGAGTCTAATGAAACGGAATGGTTCTATTTAAAAAGGAACCATTCCGTTTCGTCTCTGTGATGACTCTGATGAAATAGAGTGGTTTCGTTTAAAAAGGAACCATTCCGTTTCGTCTCTGTGATGACTCTGATGAAATATAGTGGTTTCGTTTAAAAAGGAACCATTCCGTTTCGTATAAGTGAACAGTCTGATGAAACGGATTGGTTCCGTTTAAAAAGGAATCATTCCGTTTCATCTCTGTGATGAGTCTGATGAAACGGAATGGTTCTGTTTAGAAAGGAACCATTCCATTTCGTCTCTGTGATGACTCTGATGAAACGGAGTGGTTCCGTTTAAAAAGGAACCATTCCGTTTACAAGTTTGCATACATGTTTGCGCATTCATACAAATATGATTTGTGCTTTTGAGACTCAAGCTAAATTAGAGCTTAGATTCTTGCGAATTAGAGTTACGCTAGGATTGACAACTATCATTGAAATGGGGAACGAAACATGACATTTGAGCTTCAAATAAATATGGGCTAGGTTTAAATCCATAACTGATTCTGAGACCGGTTACCTAGGCCCAGCCCATCTTAATCCTGATTCAAGTTTAAGAAGTCTCAAACCAAGGTCTACTCTATTGAGTTCAGCTCAGTCCAGGCCCACTCTCATTGATCCTGATCAGATTGGGCTGACCCAAGATGATCTTAATAGGCCTTGATTAACCCATTTGGCTTTGACTAACCATGATTAACCTTGCATAATTCTATAATAAAATGTTGTGAATGAAAAAAAGGCGTGATGAAATGGAGTGGCTCCGTTTAAAAAGGAACCATTCCAACTGGCAATTATCATAGAGGCGAATAATGACTTGAAACAAAAGTGAAATTTGCCCGGTTCCCAACAACCCAATCTTAAACCCAACAACCATACATTTTTGGGAAATTTTGCCGGTTCACACCTTCGCAACCCTTCATGGTCCAACCACTCATAATTTCTTCAGGCCTTCCACAATATTCTAGAGAACATTGACTCGGGTGTCAGGACCAAGTTTCTAATTTTTCATTCTTCGATGTAATCAACGATACGATTTTTCTACGTGCATGAGTCACATTCTACGTCCGATCTAAACTCTACAGGCTGGATTCATTATTCCACTATAATAATGAAAAACCCATGTGATTCCAAGTGTTTGCAGACTGGAAGGTCCAGCTCCTTTAGGCGTTCCGAGTTGGGTGGTTTGGCTGAGGTGGAGTTGCTTTAAACCGAAAATACTGATACAATGTTAAAATACGTTTTAAAAAAAAAATACATACAAATACGTTTTCAAAATGAATATCAGCTACGGTAATAAGTGAACACGACCTGTTTAAATTACAAATCATAAGCCCCAAATAAAAAACAAGGTTACAGAGGAGAAGACGAAGCAATCCAAAAATCTGATTGAAGAAGAGAAGAAGCTTGAACACGAGAAGAAGCCTATCGAAATTGGTTGCAAATCTTCATGTCCCAAAACACGAGCTCTTTAATTTGAAAACTCATTTCGTTTATACCCAGCGTTTGGTTGAAGCTCTGACGGAGAAGAAGAGAAGAAGCTTGAAGTTACCAGTGATCGCAGGAGTCTCTCTGTGATATTGAACTGCAGTACACTGCCGTTCATACTCTATTAACGCCCAAAAATGCGTTTCTCTATTCTGTTAGTTTTGCTAAAGGTGTATTTGATTCTACTTTTACTCTTCATGAGTGTTGCGTTCTTTTCGTTTTCTTGAGTTTTCTCCTATGGTTTCATATTGAAGGGTACCAATATGTAAGCTTGTTCTTTCAAACCAATGAGTTTGGATCTGCTAATTGACTACGACTTGCGCTTGAATTAGTCTGAAATTTTCCATTTCACTCCCACAAAGCCACAAATAGTTATGACTTTATCCTGCACTCCTATGATTAAGTTTGGTGTAATGGAACTGATGCATTACAGTTGTCTAATCAAGCTAATTGGTATTTGGAAGATTTTATTTTGGCATGTGGATAGATT